>NC_141765.1:68712852-69020058 GCF_982258835.1 Parasteatoda tepidariorum
GTATAGATAATTTGTATTCAGTAAAACGGGGAAGCGCTTTTAACATTTCCATAAAATTTAAAACGTATTACATTCAAAAAAAATTCTTGATTTGGAATATATTCCTTTTTCGAAAACTGCTGTCCCTGTTGTTGCAATATATATTTCAAGAAATGTCAATACAACGTTTCATATTAAAAACAAAAAATGAGGAACTGATATTTCGTAAAATTTTTATAAAATTGAAAATGTTATAAAAGAACATTTCTTTATTATTTCCTGATTATTTTTATTCAGCATTTATTTATGCAGTGAGGGTATTAAGATTCATTCAAATGAGTTTTTTTAGCTAACCTTTGAATATGTAAGGCATTACGATAGGCCAAAGTGAGATCTTCAGATCGAGATTGTTTTGAAATTGCCAACCTGAAAGAGCTGTACCTATACTTTAATTAAAACATGTTATTTTATTGATAATCCATCTGTTATTAGATAATTTCTTAGTGATAAATTCATAACTATTGAATTATTACATAATACTACACACCATTTAACTCTTATACATAACATTTAATCAAAATAAAGTTATGATTTTCTTAAGCATAAATGAAACTAAAATAAGCTTTCTTATTTGTGAAGCAAAATAGAAAAAATGCTCATGCCTAATGCTGTTATGTGAAAGGAAGCATAATATTTTCCCTATCGCCCAATACTTTTCTTATAATCCCTAGATTGGAGAAAGATACGATCGCTATGTAATTAATTGTTAGATAAAGTACCAGTAGAAAAATAATGGAATAAACAAAGACCATGTTTTTTGTTAGACGATAAGAAGGTATTTTACCTTTATCGCAAAAAACACACTATTTATGTTATATTTCAAAGCTTACTGACATCATTACTTATAAGCAACAGTAAATAACTAATAAATTTTAGTAATTCCCAAAAGGAAAACTTTAAAAACCTATATGATTTACTTTTGAATTGAGTTAAATAAATATTTTCTTATTAATATTATTAATATTTCGGAAACATTTAGACAGTAAATTTAGACATTTAGACAGAAATTACACTAAAAAACACCTCAATAATTTTTAATATAAGGGCTGGACTGTCGCATACTAAGAGGGATTTTTTTTATGTAAACTGCAAAATATTTTGGTCTGTAGTTGCCACCATACCTGGCTTTGAGGTAAACTGAATATATTTTAAAACGAGAACTGTAGTTACCGTGCGAAAATTACATACATTTCGAATATATTACTAAAAATGTGCTTGTTTTTTAAACGAAATGGTTTTGCAATAAAGCCATAAATTGATTTTAATGCGCATCCTAAGATCCTAAGAACACATATATAATATGTGTTCTTAGGAAAAAAAGCAGAAAATGAGGAAATAAATCAATAAAACAGCAGCAGTGAAAAAGATGAATTAAAAATGTGATTATATGCTTTGTAAAAAGTATTAGTTTACTTCAACACCAAAAATGGTGCTAACTATGCACCAAAATTGTTTAGGGTGTAGATTGTATCTTAAGTTATAAAATTATAGTTAAAAACGTAATTCCTTTGAATAATCCTCCGAATAACAAGTCGGTAGATTCGACAGACAGTAAGCAAATGAATTACATTGTGTTAATTTTACTTTTTCCACATTTT
This sequence comes from Parasteatoda tepidariorum, assembly GCF_982258835.1. Lineage (NCBI taxonomy): Eukaryota > Metazoa > Arthropoda > Arachnida > Araneae > Theridiidae > Parasteatoda > Parasteatoda tepidariorum. The sequence continues at coordinate 68,714,490 of NC_141765.1, forward strand.
TCCTTATGTCTGAAGCTATTTAGAATAATCTAAAACAAATTAATACAATTTTTATCCAAATATAATTCAATGTCTAAAATAATATCAAATGATAATGTTTATGTTTATTGATAAAATTATTTATTGATTATATTTACTGATAAATGATAAATTTTATATTTATTGATTAATTTTTATACTTAAATTTAATGATCGAATAATTTTCAAACTGTAAGGAATTCAAATGTCTGCACAATTTCGGTTTGTGTTATAATAAAAAGGGACCAAATTTGAACGAAATTAATTGAATAATTTTTGAAAAGTGGAATTTTAAAAATTCATATTTGTGAAATATTACTCAGAAACTATCAGGTATTTTTCACTCTAATTAATGACTTCGTTATTTAAAATTGTGCAGTTTAAAATGAAGTAAAATTTATTTGTTAGTTTACTTTTCATTTCCTTTTTCTATCGTTATTATGTAAAGCATTAATAAATAAGTTATTAAGATTTATCATTATTTTCTTTTTTGAAGTTATCGATTAATAAAGGGATGTTTTAATTATTGAGTAAAATTATTTCGATTTGTTGAAATAGTTTTTGAGATATAGTGAAATTTACAAAATTAAATCATGCGATCAAATTTTTAACCATTTGAAGGTAACCATTAACCTTTTTTAAATTCATTACCATATTTAAGCACAAATTAACTAGCATATTTTTGAATGCTAATTAATTTATTAACTAGTATAATATTAATATATTTATCTTAATTATATTAATATATTATAATTAGAATAATATTAATATTAATACAATTAGTATAATTAATTAGAATATTAAGGACTCTATCCATTAAGATTACATTTGAGCTCATGAAAATATTGCTATTAAAATAAAAGTTATTGAGATTTCCATTTTTTTATTTTGCGTACTCTCCAATACTAGTAAAAAAATTGAGTAATTTTGCTACGTGATGATTTTTTTAATAAATTACAAGAATTAATAACGGTGAAATTTTTCTTAATTTAAATTGCTATATGCCTTCGAATGTAAAAACAAGTGATATTTTAAAAAGAAAAATTATGATAACAATAATACTTGAAGAAGTAGCAGTCTAGATTCTGGATTCTAATAAATTCTAGATTCTCGTAAAATATTTTAATTTTAGATAGTTCTTTTTCATTAACCTTATGTTACTTAAACTCAAAGAACGTCTTTTATTTTCCATTGAGAAAAATATATATACAAATCTGCAAAGCTCACGAGCTTTCACGTGTAATAAAAATAAAGAGTGTCTTTTCAAGTTAAATCGATACACATTTGCATTTTCATGAGGCAACACGAAGTTATATAATTTCTCATAAAATTCACCGAATCAGAATATTTCCTTTTTTATTAACATTAAAAAGTTACGTGACAACAATGATGTATCACATTTAAAAACTAACTAATTAAGTTGAATTCGTTATTATCGCAAATTTAATCAAAACCCTTCTTGTATAAACATTTATTTCGAAAATTCTAACTTCTTCGCCTGAATTTTATTTTAATGCTTGCACATTGCTCAAGCCCAGACATGATTCATTAGCCAATAATGGGCAACCTATAACTAGTGAATTTTGAATTACTGATGTTTTTAGCAAAGACGTTTCATCTTCTTTTTGGTAATAGTATATTGATGCAAAATGATCCCCAATTTGTTACTTAACTAATGAATGTGTTGACTTAATAAGCTAATGATTTGCGTTTCTAATTTTCTAGATGTAAAAATAACAGAGCTAAGTAATTAAAAGACGAATTATAAGACGTGACACTCACGGCGCAATTTTTCCATTACCATGTAACAGCGTTCTTTTAATCAGGTACTCTCATGAGAAAAGTGCTCGAGCTAGTATTAATGAAAGAATTTCATAACTACGGTATTACTTATTTTTCTGAAAGATGTAGTCCTGAAGAATTTGTTGAAATTATTTAACAAATATGTGATTTAATGGAAAAGGAATATTTATAATATTTTAGGTAACAATGCGGGAAGTGATTTTTGATGAACACATTTCTATTGAAGCAGCCTTAAATAGTTCAAATAAATTTGTTTTGTTCGTAAAAATAGTATGAGTTTTATTTCTCAAACTAACAAAATATTCCAAAAAAGAGATAAAAATATTTAAATAAATACCAAATTACGATTATCTTGTGTAATACACCAATTTTAGAGCGATATCATATCTTTTGATGTTTGTACGAGAAGATTATTATTTAATTAGATTTAATTACTTCTGATTTGCGTTATCTAAATAATTTTTTGTACGGCTTGCAAACCTTGTTAATGTTTCTATTGCTGCAGACAAGTCATATCGTTAAAGACAAATCTGCACTTTCGCGAATTCGGTTATGACAAAGTAAGCAATAATTTTTAACATGGCTTAGCAAAACTGAAAAAGCACAGTTAAGGTATTACCAGAAACATTTTAAAAGCTATAAACTTTTCACAGATATCCATAATTTGTTTACATTGAAAAGAAAAAAAATCAGGAGAAAAGTACACAATTTGCACTTTCCTGTATAGTAAATCCGTTTGAAGGTTAATTAATAACTCTCAAAATGACGAAGGCATTTAAGTTTACAGATAGTCCTATCGCAAAATCGTAAACTTGGTAGTCGCAAAGGGAAAAATGGTTAAAAATAGTTTAAACTGGTGATATCTCGAAAAATATGTGGTAGGTCGGAAAAATAAAGCTTGATATTTTGAAAAACATAATTAATGATACCGAAACGAGCCAGACCCCACTTAGGAAAATTTCCAGGTTTCGCATTTTTATTTCTAGAGACGTTGCTATAAAACTCTATCAATAATTAGAGTTGTAAAGACGATACAAGTTTTCAAAATATTTATGGTATGGGACAGATATTGTATGAAATAAAAAAAACGCTGTGGTTTAACTTTTCTCAAGATTTAGTTTTATATAAGATCTGTACAAGCATGTATACATTTCTTATTGGTTGGTTAATGCTTTTTTTATGTGTAATAGTTATCTTGGTAAGCAGAATTTAAAGAAATACACTTTTTCATAAAGAATCCATCAACAGCCACAATGCAGAATCTTTGCATTTTAAATTCAGACAAGACAGACACAGTTGCACTCAAAAAGATAAAACTACTCTTCGTATAGAAAATGCTGAAAATATTTTCGAAAATAGCTCTCAAACTTACAGATGACTTTAGAGAAAGAAAAATAAATTGTCATGCTTTCTATTAATGTAGCATGCCTGGTAGCAATTTGCATTTTATTTAACTTGAAATGTCTAAAATGTCTTGGAGTTATCATATATTTAGAAAAAAATATTTCTATATTTTTATTAAAGTTACTTAGGGTAATTCTCAAAACACGTCGTTTTTGAAACTACGATGTGTTTTTTTATGGTTTAATATAAAATTGTCATTTCAGATAGAAATGTTTAGTTAGGTTTCTTTTGTTCGTTCAAAATTTTATTTAATTAGCACATTTATAAAAATTACAAATAAGTTTTTCATTTAGCGCTAGTATGTGATGTTAAATTTTATAATTATATTATTAATGGGTAAATAAATAATGGAGCTTAAGTTTTTATTAATATAATAATGATCTTAGTAAATAATAAGTACTCACTTAGCTATATTTCCTGGAATGTTGTGACGATTTCAAAAAGGAACTTACTTGAGAATATTTTGAGGCATATTCGTGAATGGTCAGAATTCTTTCGTGAATTAAGAAGATTATTTTTTGATGATGAATACTTTCTGATATATTCCTGTACTTTCTTATATATTCCTGTATACTTACGAAGTCATGAATAGAATTGATTTACCTTAAAATGGCTTTACCTACCTTTCTTAAAAGCAGCTTTGGCTCAATTCGGTATAAGACTAGTATTTTTGAATTACATAGTGAGAATAATTCTTCTTAATGTCTGTCTTATAAATACATTACAATAATTAATTACTAAATAAAACACACATAAATTATTCTAAAATACTTAACAGCATGTCATGTTAAAAACATATAATTTTTGTAATCATACTTACTCAAACATGCACGTAATATTCATCATTATGAAAATATATTTCATCACATATTTTTGATAATTCCAAATAAATATACAAAAGAAATAAAAATTTTAACGATATGGTTATAACGTCAAGAAAATAAAACTTAATTTAGCCAGATCAAGTATATTTTATCAAAACTTTTCCATGCATACACAATATCACCTAAAAATTCAAGAAACACAATATCACTAAGAAATAAAAAGAAGCACTCACTTTATTTTTTCAACACAGTACAGACTATTCTCTCAACTATTTCGATGAATTCTGAAACTATAACAATTCATTTGACGTTCATTCTTATTTTATGAATTGAAGATAAAAGAAAAAGAGGGCTCAAGTTACTTATAAACTCTATCATAGTTTCCCTTTCTCATACTCTAATCCAATATTCGTTGATCTATGGTTATTACGTTAAAGCACTGGTATGCCCATTAAGCGTTAGAACAAGGCATCTTCTTCTTTTCATAGATGATATGATGGACTTTCCTCCAAATGAAAAGAATGTTGGGTAATGATTAAATTTTCTCTACTAATGGAAATATGATATCTTCGGAAGAGATCTTCAAAACATAGAGCATTAATATTTCATACGAGAAGAATGAAAAATAACAGTTTTGTTCTATTTTATGCTGATCCTTTTAAGATCATTTTATTAAAAAGACTCATGCAAGTTAGACGTGAATTTGTAGTGTAATAAAGGAAAACAATCTTTCATGATTAATAGAAACCATTTTGGAAGGAAAAATGAAACAGGAGAATTTTTTCCTGCTTCAAGTAATGAATAAACATTTTTCTAGTTATTTACTGTTGTCGTCATAACTAGCCTACTGATGACCGCGCATATTGCCAAACTTATTAAAATGCTTCACCCTTATACATCGTTTCCCCTGGTAACGAGAGGAAACTGGTTTTGGTATGCGGAGAAGAATGCAATTCGAAATGCTACTTTCTACAATCGCTACCAGCAAAGTGATATAAATATAGTTTGTACGCATCAACCTCGTTGGCTACATCTGACAGCAGAGAGTAAAACTAATGGTTGTTTTTTGTTTCAAATGGTTGGTCTCAATTTTTATGACGTTGTAGTATTCGATAGTTGGATATTTTGGATGGGGGAGATATTTTGCATCCCTCTCAAACTTGTTAGCTTCTTTCTTATGATTAATAGATCACCATTGCTCAATAAATATCCAGACGCCTGTTAATTACTTCACGCTTGCGCAGTGCCTATCTAATAATTAGAAAAAAGACAGTATCGGTACAAAAAAAGTGGCAAAAAGACAGTATGGGTACAAAATCTCTTTAGAATAATTTCGATATTCACCCGAACCTGAGATAAAGAAACAAAGGGGAAAAAATTGATTTTTTTTTTTAATAAGAAATGCATATCGAACCACAGAAGATTTTAAAATGTCAAAACTAACTTTTTCAAAATGTCTGTACTTATTACATATTACAAATATTCTCAATAAGTTTAATCACACATTATAACCATAACTATTCAAAGAATGCTGAGAAAGGTGCCTGATTAATATAGGATTGCCTTTTAAACTCCATCTCTTTCAAGATCTCAAGTATCTTAGCAGAGAAATTAGTTTATGATGATATAGTTACTCTGTATTATCAGTGAGACCAATCATCAGATGTACTAAAATAAATAGTTACATGTTTCATCCTGTTACATTATTAAGCTTGCAGAACGAAGTTATAGTTTCATGTGCACCAGTAAATTGGTAGATCAGTGTGATCTATATAAGGTTGCACTTTAAACTCCATCTGCTTCAAGTATCTTTGCAGAGAAATCAGTTTATGATAATAACGTTACTCTGCATTATCAGGGAAACCAAGCATGAAATGTATTAAAATAAATAGTATTATGATTTATCTTGGCATATTATTAAACTCGCAGTACGAAGTTATTGCTACTTGTAGACCATTGTCTTCAACAATGTGTGTAATTTTTTCATGGGGGTGTTCAAAAATTCAAAATTGATAAATTGATTTGAGGTTGAATATAAAACTGGTGTCGAATATTTATACTTAATAGATGTTTTAAATAGAAATTGGTTGTATTTAAATGCTTAAAACTCAGAAATGTATTAATAATATTAAAACTAAATTTGATTTTCAACTGCATTTATTAGTCTTTTTTAACTCAAATTTTAATGAATCACATTATATTATCGGATTTTATCGACGGAGGAAAAATCTATCACGAAAGCGAAACTATAATCAGTTAAAATAAAACTTAAATTAGCTACGCTAATATTTCTTTTAAAAATCTACTAAAATGGGAACAAAAAAAAAAAAAAAAAGAAATCCAAAGAGAAAAAAACAACAACTCTAAATTAGCATAAGCTTATAAATTGATGCAATTAAAATTGCTTATTTTAAGAAGCGTTACTTACTAATGAGATTAAAGCTGTAACATTCTAATAAAAATTCTAAAACAATAAAAACTTCGAAAGGATTTCCATTTCGAATACTACGTTAAATAAGAAGAAAATCATTTAAGATTTCAATGAAACCGTGTGGCGAACATTTTTAAAATAATTAGGAAATATAAAACCGACCAGAGAAAGGAAAAAAAGGCTATTTTTCTTTTCTGGGGACCGATATCAAATCATGCCGATATCAAATATTTTTACCGTGGAATGTCGAGATTTATTACTCTCTAAAACTTCCCCACGACAATATCTCGATAAACGCGCGTGTATGGATATTTTTCTTGGTCTTGTGCCAAGTTGTATTTGTGAAAGAACTAACGGTTTGGGTTTTGCCAACGATAAGGGTATTAAACGGACTATTCTCCATTCTTACAATACTGCTGGGCAGTAAATGGAAATTCCAATAAAATTCTATTTAATTATTTTTCATTTACAGCCTCAGGATTTATTTTTAACTTTAAACTTTGAAAACCGTTTCCTTTATAAAGTACGGGAAGCAAAACAAATTGTTTTTTATTCTTTTCTTTAAAAAAAATGCTGAATGATAAGATTTGTTTGCTTTTTAGTTCTCGTAAATTGAGTTCACTCTTGGTTAAATTCTAAAGAAAAAATTAAGCTACACCTATTTATTTATTTACTATTTTTGACTATTATATAAAAAGAATATATAGTTTTCTTGGCACTATAAATAAGCATTTGTTCGAAATTTTTAACAAAGGTAATGAAGATATCAAAAAGTCTTTTTTCAAAGAAAGAGCATTTATTAAACCGTATTCAACATTTTTCATCTTATTCTTTTTCTTATGACACGAAATACAAAAACAACGTTTTTTGTATTGCCCACATTGGTAAGAGAATTGATAGGCATGTACCCCAGAGAAAGAAACTGCGTCAAAGTCAAACTTGCTAAAAATTTTTGCTGATTCAAAGATACTACGGTAAAAAAAGAACTAAAAGTTAGAATGGAAGGTTTGTTTCAGATTGTGTGATCAACCTCTTCTATTTTCAACAAGTTTTTTTATTAGAAAGTTCAAATGGGAGCAAATCTTGTCAGTTGGATGAATGTACAGAAGTCAAAAAGTTTAGATTCAGTGTATGGGCTCATACGATTTATAAACTAAAGAAAATATTCCAATTAATAAACTATAAATTTTTTTTTGTATAATAATAGCAATCGAAAAACTATGACTTAAAATCGGCGAGAATTCTTTTTAAAAAAAAGAAAATAAGCAGCTCTTTTGTTATGATTCTCTTAATAGAATTTGTAATGACTAAAAATTAGTTCATACAAAAATTTAAGTATTTCACAGCATATACCTATTCTCCAATCAAAATCCTACACAAAATTCTAGCTCGTAGTTGCAAAACATTGATAACTACTAGATCAAATTTTGCTTAAATTGAAAATCGTAATAGGATAATGGTCCATCTGATGCCTAACATGCGGGAAAAACGAGAAAGGTGAACAGAAAAACCTATCTATATTTGAACTAATCAGTGTTATAGCTGTTTTCCTACTGTTGAGGGAAGAACTCTCGTATAGATTATGAAAAAAATTTCAGATTAGAGTAACGAAACAGTTAATAATCACATTAAATACCGAGATATCACATTAAAAAGATGAAGCTTAATTTGTGTGATAAATATTTTATTTATCGAACTTATAGCGTTTAAGTTTGAAATCGTTCTATTATTTTATAATTTTTAAAATAATCTAAATCAATTTTAAATTAATCTAAATCAATTTTAAATTAATCTAAATTAATTTTAAATTAATCTAAATCAATTTTAAATTAATCTAAATCAATTTTAAATTAATCTGAATCAATTTTAAATTAATCTAATAAAATTAATTTACATCTATTGTACATTTAGAAATCTTTTTTTCTGCCATACGATCGCATTTATCAATTGAGCTAAATTACAGATCTGTAAAATAAATACTAAATTAAAAAGTAAAAATACATTTAAAAAAAAGTAAAATGAAAGATTATTTGCAAATAACAAATAGTAGTGTGGGGAACAAAACGGCCCTTACTTAAAAACAGTCCTCATATATTTGAACTAATCATTGTTAAAGCTGTTCCCCTTCTGTGGAGAGTACGAACTATTTACACAATATGAAGCTTAAACGGGGTTTATATTTCTATAAATCATACAACATTGATTTAAATCCTTACATCTTATACATTATAATAAATAACACATTGAAATAACGAAATAATTAATAACATTAAACAGCGAAATTTCACATTAAAAAGATGAAGCTTAAATTTGTGTGACAAATATTTTATTTATCGTACTTATGGCGTTTAAGTTTAAAATCGTTTTATTATTTTATAAATTTTAAATTAATATTATTTTACATCTACTGTAAGTTTAGACATCTGTTCTTTTGCCATAAGACCACATTTAGCAATTGGGCTAAATTATTGGTCTGTAATATAAAAAATAAATTAAAAAGAGAACATATTTTTTTTTTAAAAAAAAGAGAAAATGAGAGATTATTTGCAAATGACAAATAGTAATAATAATAGTAGCAATTAAAAATGTTCAAAAAATGCTATTCATAATATTCATACGCTCATGATAGTTATGCATTAAATATCCATGATCATCTTCAATAAAAAAAGATTAATTTTATTCAGAAGTCAAAATTTCATTATTTTAATTACATGAAGTAATTAGAAATATTATTTTTAACATGAATTCTTTTCCTCTGTAAAACTTTAAATACATGGATACTTTACATCATTTCTCTATAATTAGTTTCCAATGCACAAGTTAAAGTTAAATAAATAATAAAAACAAGTGCTTGCTTTGAGTTTAAATACCGCAAATAAAGTCCCTAGTTGTTTCATAATTATCTCTACATTCTAATTAAAGTTATGGAGCTACACATTTGATCTTTTAATGAAAATCTACATACAATTAGTGAAGTTAGACGTATTCATCTTCATCCAGAATCGAATTACATAGGTGTATTTGAAGCTTAGCTAAATTATCTAGTACTATCGTTTCTCTGGGAACCCTAAAGTACAATCAATAAACACTGAACGTTCTGGTTGAAATAATTCAATTATTTTGGTTAAAGGTGAAATTAAAAGAAAACTATTCAATTCGAATCTAAATATTATCCTAAATCAACTTTTAGTTTTTTGATATATGAATCATTCCTCTAATGATTCGGATTACGACAATTATTTAATAACAAAACTTATAACAATACTAAAGGTATAACAGGTTTATAATTGTTTTAAAGAAACAAATAATTTTATGTTTAAAAATTTTCGAATGCCATTAACGATTTTTTTTCAAGTTAGATATAAAACTAAAATATGATTTTGGTTTTATTTATTTAAAGTTGAAAGTTACATAATTTTTAAGTTGATTTTGCTTTCGAAATATAATGAATTATTAATAATTATGAATATTACTAATTCATCATATGACAAATTATTAATAATGATAAATCATTGAGTTTTAATGTATTTTTTTACAAATATTTTATACATGGCAAATAAGTCCATTATACTAGTATATTACATGTTTATGAAGAATTTTATGAGGGGATAAATAGTTTTAACTTTTAATAATTCCAACAAATTTTAAAAGTGATTTGATTATTTCAGATAGATAGATAAATATTATTAGAAGAATAATTTTGCATTTAAATAATTTCTTACACTTTTAAAGAGTTATAAAGCCAATATTCAAAACTTATTATTAGATTTTACTTGTTCTATGTTTATTGTTGTGAGATATTTTTTTAAAGTTTAGTCTCAATGCGATGTTTTCGTGACTTACCATAATCTACTGGCAACTATGGTTTTGTTTTCCGTGAAAACTTCATTTTTATTTCATGACCCATTAAATAATACTTATGTGCTTCATTTTTCAAATATTTATATTTCTCTATGGCTTATTCTTTTGAACTTTAATATGCTGTTTTGTATTACAAACACTATTTAAAATATAATATATGAATTTTTAAAACAACTATGCTTAAAAAAATGTAACATTTGGTTTCATAATGTTGGAATTCTAAGTTGAAAGATACGAGGGCAAAAGTAAGTTCTCATGAAATACAAAAATCCATTTATTTCCTAAAACATATCATTTTAAATGTTGAATGCTTATCTTATTTTTAAATAACTTCCACTTCAGTCTTTGCTTTTCTTAGACGCTGTGAGACTTTATTATGACCCCTTGAAATGGAATTTCCCTTCATTTTATTATTAGAGTACTGAAACTGATCGCCCACTTAGAGTGCCTGCTAAATATTTCCTCCTCTGCAATATTCTCAATAAAAACATATTCGCATTATAACAGATAACTGACCCTAGAACCAATCTTGGTATACAGTGACTTTCAACAATTCTCTAACTTGAAAGGATAGTTCTTCAAAAATTGAATAATCATTGTAGACGTTGTGACATGCAGAAAAAAATAATATTCAATGCAAGAACAAAGCGTTAGTCTGGTAAGATATAATAAACGCACAAAAACTATCATAAGTTTAAAAAAGATGCGTTGGTCTAATGACGATTTTGATGAACAATAGATTTTTAATCTAAATAGCCATATAATACATTATACAAAAGGAGTCCAGCATTTGGGATTGCCTCTGTATATAGTTTTACCAACAAGCTTGTAAAGCTAGTAAACGTTTTCTAATATCTTCGTATTCTAAGTAGCATAGAATTTTATAAGTACGGAGAAGAATTTTATGCGTTCAACGATACCATACTTGCATGGTACAGATGTTTCTGGTAAGAACAAAACATAATTCTTGTAATCAAACCAAAGTATACGGTGTTTAAACCATTCAAATGGTAGTTTTACGGTTTGCTATAATAAGGGTTTATTGGAAATTCTGATTTTCAAGATTATAGTTCTTATAACCATACATTTAGCAGCAAATACAAAACTGAAAAGGAAATTTGACCAAATAAATGGTTTTAATGCTATGCTCAAAAGTATCACGATAAAATTAATAAAATGTTCTTCAGAACTGTCACTCATTTTACCATTTATTTGTTAATTTTAACCATTTGATGACTTACAACAATTAATGTTATAATCTGTTTATACTTCTCTAGTTTATTTAAAATGGCGGTTTATTTAAATTGATTATAGTTAATTGTTTCTCATGGCTTCAAATGTTTAAATATAATGATTTAAAGATACTAAATTTAGATATATCAAATTATGATGACTGTTTTATCCCGCTTTAATGAGGATAATGAGATTTATTTACCCCCATATATATGTGAGTTTCCTTTTAAATACAAAGAATGACTTATAGAAGAACTGTTAAAATTATTGATTTTTTGTAGATTTTATCTAATTTTACAACACTTAAAACGCAAAAGCATGGTAATAAAATTTATTGTTGATTATACCAAAAAGTCATTAACAAAGCGTTTTGGTGATAATTTCCGTGCTTTTTGGTGATCCCATAGAGCCAGAAACACGATAAATGTTACCATATCCTGGAAATTTCGACCCTACTCTTTATCTCAGTGTACAGCTGCAAGTACTTTCTTTGGCGGCAGATAAATTTTATAATTTTTAATTTTTCTATTATTAATATCCTTTCTGCTTAAAGCAAAATTTGAAGCAAGATAAAAAAAAATCTTTTTAAAAAAACACACTTGATAATTTCTTAATAACTATAAATAATATTCAACAATATTGTTTAAACCTAATGTTTGTTTTTGAAACTCAGCAATTCTAACTCTGTAATTTTATGTATGTTTATGTATGTTTACAGAATATTCGTTATTGAATTTGAAATGAAAATGTTATGAAATTGGGTGCAAACAATTCAAGTATGTTCTTCAATAACTTTTTAATGTTATTTGAATGACATACATTTAAAGTACGATTTTCACTGACAACGAATGATAGTGACTAATATTAAGCAAGAGTAACGTTAACCACTTTATGTTTGCAAATGGAAGAACTATACTTCCTACTTGCGAATGGAAGTACAAATAAGTTTACTGTCTTAGTTTATTATCGATACATGTAATAGTAAAAAAACAGTAGAATATTTGCTTTTATTTAATTTTTAAATGAATAAAAATATAACCATACAAAGCTTGCTTAAAAGTAAGAAAATCAACTTATTTGAACTAAATTTGAACGAAAGCAAACTAAATACTATTTAAAAATATCTTTAATAAGTATTTGCAAGTTGTGAAACTCTTGAATGCATACCTATATCAGCAATAATGCTTCCAGGTTCCAAATTATCTAAGAACTTATTGACTGTATTCTTTAATGGATCTTTTGCATATGAAAGATCATAGCCAATTCTATCATAAACTTCACGGACATAATCAAGCTCCAAAGCAACTGATCTGGAATGCTTTTCTTTGGACATGGCTTCTTGCTAAGATAGATAGCGTTTCAAGGAAATATCAAGGCATTTTTAAATGTTGGTTCATAATAACTCCTTCACTATTATCCTGAAAATAAAACAATCATAAAAATTGAATTAAAAGGTAATTACCATTTAAAAAAAAGAAAGTAAAGTAAAAATAAAAAAACACCCAAAACCCACACATATTAATGTATAACAGTGATATCGGTACACTATAAAATAGCATTCAAAACACTTATAGTTGACTTACAAATCTCATATTTCACTGTGATAAAAAAGTATGGATAAAATATGGTAAAATTTATAGTATTTCTGGGTAGATGGAAACACTAAAAAACGAGCTATTTTTTTCTGAAGCGCTTTGATCATGACTTTTGGTAAAATTGACAATAAAATTTTGCTATATTACCAAGCTGTTTGGTAGTAAATACGGTCAGATTTGGTAATAAATCATGATAGCTTAGAGCGTGGCATAACAGTCATTTATTCGGTTAATTTTATTTTCAGTTTTGTATTTTTACTATATGTGTGATAATGGGAACTATAGTTTTGAAAACCAGAATTTCTTGTAAATGGTTACAATACAAATGGTAAAATAACAAAATGAATGGTTTAAATACTGTATGTTTTGATTTCATTGCCAGAATAATCATACATGTACTGTAATTTCACCAAAATTTTTTTCAGCTCACCAGTGTCTTAAAACAATTAATATAAAAAAATTTAAAGATTTCGAAAACTCTGTGTTAAGGTAATCACAATTATTTCTACAGAAAAACTTATGACTTTTTTGTAAAATGCTCAAAGGGCAATTTGTCTCATAAATATTTTTCATATAAAAACTTCTCTTTACATCTTTAAAAGTATCGAATGGCCACTAAATATAGATTTTCAGAATTTTTAGTAAAATTACTGATCTTTAGAATGCTTATTTAATTTATAGCCTTGCAAAGTGCTCATCTTCTAAGGAAAAGAATTATTTTTTAAAAACGAAAATCAGGACTTACCTTAATTTAAACCTATTGACTACAGCCTAATTTCTTGAATAATCAGATTTTAGTGGAAAATTTAAATTTAACATCATAATAAGCTGAGTGTTCTCTAAGTGAAATGTTTCAGAGAGTAAAACAAGCAAACATAAATATTATTTTAGACTGCTTATGCAGAGATCCAACAAAACCTGCATGCAAAAGTAACTTTAAACAGCCCTATTTCAAATAGTATAACATCTCTGTACACTTTTATGTTTGATACTTCTGTTCAGACATGTTCCACACAAGACATATAAAATATCAGAAGACAAAAAAAAAAAAACTTTATTTTGAATAGTTTGTCTAAGAGCAAACACATGTCACTCCCAGAAATTTATATTAAGTATGTCACTTCAATGCTGCATTTATTTCTCGGCAAAAAAAAAAACTAGTAAAATGTTTGCCTCATTGAATATTTCATTATAAATTTTAAAAGCGTATATATATTCTTTGATATGTAGTGTTTTTTTGACGAAATATTTTATTATTTTAAAGCTTTTTTTTTATCTTCAAACTACAAAAGAATATGTCAATAAGTATTTTTCATTAAACGACATGCTGTTTTGTTTCATAATTGGGTCACTTTCATAATTTGGTGCCATGTGTTGTTTATTTAAAAAATATTTTTCTTGAAGATAATAGAAAATGTACTTAATTTTTTTAAAAATAATATGAGAATTATAAGAAAAAAATTGCATTTTTAAAAATTGGTTGAAAAAACGTAACCATAATATAGCGGTTGGACATATAAAACCTATGATGTGTTTCTCAGAATTTTTTTTTTTTAGAAATTAAATAAAAATGAACTGCCTAATTCTGTAACAATGTTGAAAAATCTAAATTATATTCACAATTAGACATTTTGAATGGCAACACTTGCTTATAATCGAATACTGTTAGGAATAGTTAAGCAACCTAATTAGATTTTCAATATTTGTTTCACGAAGTGGAAACTTTTTGGGGGTTAGTACTATGCCATGTCTATAACCATACTTATTTGCATAAAAATATCCTTTTATTCAACTGCATAATTTAGCATTTTATCCTTTTACCTAAATTGAATAAAATTTCAATAATCTTTTAGAGTTATTTAGATTTTTGAAGTTTATTACGTGACTATTACAGACCAATCCGCTTATTCTGTCTGCAAACAGGTGTGACAAGCTTGAAGGCAGTCACGACTTTATTCGCAAGCTTTTCTTTTCAAAAAATTACTTATAATTAGTAATAAAGATACATAGGAAGTATTTTTGTTCAGAATGTATAAAAATAACAGGAATTCTGGTAAGCGGCATGATGTTTTGCATGGTTTCTGGTCAAGAAACTTTCAACTAAAAATATTTTTTCAAAAAAAGGAACTATATGGAAAACATTCAAATAATATCGAAGAATAACAGGAACTTAGTATTTTCTTTAAAAAAAATTGTATATTCTCAAAAACAATTTTATTGTGTCATATACCTAGCATTTTAAGGTTAAAGCATTGAAAAACTCAAAACTTTTTAAAATTTAAAATTGTTTTAAAATCTTATATTTCAATTATATAAATAGTTTTTACTAAAAAGAGCTGAGTAGACAGAAATTTTGAACAACAAACAAGCATCCGGTGATTTATTTAGAAAATTTTGGCATTATAGTTGCCACCATTTTTTGGGTTAAGGTAAACTAAATACATTAAGTACATGGCTGAAGTTATCAAGCAAAAAATAATATAAAATTGACAAAATAACAATTGCTGGAAAAAAGTAGTATAAAACTAGTATTATATATATATATATAATTACTAAAAATGTGCTTGTTTTTTAAACGAAATGTTTTCGGGATTGATTCTAATGAGCATAAAAATATATGTTGTCAGTAAACAAACAATAAAAATGAGTAAATTAGTAAATAAAACTACAACATTAAAAAAGCACATTAAAAATGTTAATTCATACAATGAAAAATAATAGTTTCTTTCAACACCAAAAATGGTGGTGACCAGAAATTTTCACAGTATGCAAAATTATACTTTGAGCACTTTACTTGTTGATTTGTCAACCAACGTATTAATCAACTTTTTTATTCCAAGCATTCTATCAATTGTAATTGCATTTTTTGTCAATTAAAAACTACATCTTTTAGATTCAGCTGAGCATTTGATGGATTTATTAAAAATTATAAATCAATTTACGTTTAGTAACTGAATTTCTAATCAAATATGCTAGTCTAGTAAACATTGATGTACCATTGGAGGAGTTTCTGTGCTAGGAACAAGCTTCGTCATTCTGTCCAAGCGATTTTCCGCTGATTGTTTCGGCAAAAAAATAATGAATTTTTATAATCTTTCTTTTAAACTATGAAGTGAATACAAAAATAGATTGTATTCGAACTAAGCTCACTTCTTCCCCACCTCCGACTATTAACATTCCCGATTTTAAAATAACCCCCACATAACTCTCGTTTTTCTCTCACTTGTATTATTTTCTTTCATTCTTTTGACAAACAGAAGTGTAATTATTAATTAAATTGGGATCCAAAAGAAGTCGTCTTTAATAAATTTATAAAAAAATTTTCCTCTACGAAACTTTTTATAAAACATGTTTTAATTCTTGATAATCAATTTCATGCAATGAAATTTTCGGATAATAGTACTATTAATGTGTAAAATTATTTGGCAATAAACTTATAATTACTGCATTCATGTCATTCTCAACGCTATTATTTACATAGCATTAATTACACTCTTATAAATTATTTTCACTGTCCATATTTATATTATGGCCCTACAAAGTCAATAATATAGTTGTATGTACCGTGTTCCAAAAAAAAAATAATGACCCCCACCCCCCGAATAAGTTACGAAGTAATGGTTGCGCGTTCTAGAGCTCATTCCTAATAGTTCGAGAGAGTGATCTCAAATATTCTAATTAATTAGTGCAGACGATACTTAAAGTTACGAAATCAGACACAAAAACGTAATTTCCTTGAATAAACATCCCTTTTTTAAAACTGATTCGAATTTCTGACCCCCAAACGTATATATATATATATATATATATATATATATATATATATATATATATATATATATATATATATATATATATATATATATATATATATATATATATATATATATATATATATATATATATATATATATATATATATATATATATATATATATATATATATATATATATATATATATATATATATATATATATATATATATATTTCTCTGAATAATGTATGTTTATTCAGAGAAAGAGCTTTTTTTTGTCAGATTTCGTAACTTAAAATATCATCTGCACTTATGAATTCACATATTTGAGGTCACTCTCTCGAGCCATTAAGATTGAGTCTTAGAACGTGAAGATCCGATCATTAGATCAGAAGCTATTGTTATTGGAAGAATAAATGTTCTACTTATTCTTCAAAAAGCTCCATGCTGCAAATCTAAATAAAACAAATGGATAGCGATTGCTTTTATCGGACAAAAATATTTTCTCATTTCCTTTATATAATGGTCCTTGGCATTCATAATCATTGTGTCAGAATATATTATTGAATGAAGATCCTTTTAAGTGCGATGACTGAAAGCAAAGGAACAAAAATAAATCGATTTTTTTTTGCCTCCCTGATAAAAAGAAAAATTGAGTTAAGCTACTTAGCTTACAATTTCTTTTGTATTTATCTTTTATTTATGGACCTTAATGGAGCATAACAGCAAACTTTTAATGAACTTAGATTTTTATCAATTTAATTTAGATTTTACTTTCTACTTGCGTAGAAAAAGATATAAATAGAAAAATAAATAAAGGACGAGAGGAAAATTTGATTTAGCAAATATTTTTTACCGAGCTTAATACGATTTATCATATTTGGTGTTGAATAACGATTTTTTTTTTAAATTTAAATATTTATGATTATTTAATATGAAATGAAACAGAATTATCTAAGCTACATTAGCTAAATTTAATCCTAGGTGTTAGGCCCAAATTTTTTTTCAGTTTCTCTAGATACATTTTAATCAACAGAATTGTTTCAATAAAAATTTTATCTAAGCTCAGTGGTTATTAAATTATTTCTTCTTTTCTGATGAAAAAAATAAAGTTTAAGAGCACTCATAAAAAAATAAGCTTTTTTAAAGAGTGATTTGCATCTTTATTAGTAAGGAATTCGTAAACCATTAAAAAATTATTGGGATAAAACTATTTCAGTTATGACTTGCACCGATTTGTAAAATATATTTAACATTTCATTACGGGTTTTTAATCTTTCTCTATGGCTTTTTAATTTATAATATATACCAATTTCTCTTTTGTATCTCAACTTTCAACAGAAAAAGCTGGCGCCAAGTCGACTGATACCTCTCAAATGGGAATAAATATTTGAAAGGAAACGGTAAGGTCTATAAATGCACTGAAACATGTCTATCAATATACAAAATTTAACTTCTTGAAATGGTGTCGAAAAGGCAAACTCCATTAAAATTGAAGCACTCTTGTCAACGGACGAACACTTGTCGGTTGTTGATAGTAGACGATGGCTTGTTTAAAATATTGACTCTCCATGTTTATCACACAACTAGTCTCTTCAAAATTTTCTACTCAAATTAATATGCTATTTTGAGATACCGTGTTGATCAACAATAAGTCGTAAATAGAATTGAAATACTCCGTTTTGTAATAACTACAAACCGGACAGGTTCAGTGCTCCATTTCAACCAATATGATCTATTACTATTCCCGTGTCTGAAATGTGTTTATAGCCAGTTTAAATTATATCATGAAATATTTAAATTTTGGATTAAATCAAATTTTAGACAACTCATTTTCATTGCTCCATATCCATTTAAATTACTGTGTTTCTAACTCAACTAGAATAGCAGTAATGACAGTATTAAAAATAAAATCCTTTACCTTAAGATTCACACACCACAGTCTGACTGTTTAGTCTTCTTTAAGATCTACACACCACAGTCTGACTGTTTAGTCTTATATTACTAAATGATTTTTAT
This sequence comes from Parasteatoda tepidariorum, assembly GCF_982258835.1. Classification (NCBI taxonomy): domain Eukaryota; kingdom Metazoa; phylum Arthropoda; class Arachnida; order Araneae; family Theridiidae; genus Parasteatoda; species Parasteatoda tepidariorum. Next base: position 68,733,433 of record NC_141765.1, read on the forward strand.
TGTAATTCTCTTTGCATAATTAGTTTATTTTTTAAAATTTGTTTGTCCCATGTACTTGAAATTTTTTCATAAAATTTTACAACATCTAGGGAATAGAGTACGCACTGGAGGATCGAACTATATTTTTATATTTAGGAAAAAAAAACATTATTTAACATTGAAAATATGCATTTTTGATTACTTTTTTTCAAATGCGTTGTGATATCAACGGCAATTTATTTAGAAGTTACAGTTATTTCTAATTCAAAGTCTATTCCCTGAGGTCTTTGTTTAAAAATGTCGCAAAACAAAAATATTTAAAAGCATTAAATTGTGAGGAAAATCTTTTGAAATAAGGTCATTTTTAAGAAGTTCTGACTCCCTTAACAATTTATTTTAAAGTTTAAATGCATTAATATCATCTTTTAATATATAATGCATGCAAAAATCAAAATTTAAAAAAAATATCTTAACAAAAAATTGCAATATTTATTCTGTGAAGGTATTAGAGAGCCTTAAAATGAATATTTACTAAAAAAATTGAAAAGATTTTTTCCCTCCTCCCTCTATGAAATGTGTCATGTATTTCCTAACACAATAAATGAAGTACGCTATTCAGTAATTATTTGGTATCATAAACTAAACGAATGCTCAGATTATTTGCAAATAATTCGACATGTTTCTCCTTGAATTTCAAATGGTTCGTCATGTTTCTCCTTAGGTTTCAAATGGTTCGACATGTTTCAATTCTCTAATCAAGATGTTAGGAGAATTGTGTTAATAAAAAAATGTTAAATCTATAATTTATATTCCTTTTAGTCAGAAAAAAATTTCCTTTCTGAAGCTATTTTTTAGATTTCTAAGAAAATCTTTTAAAATAAGGTCATTTTTAAGAAGTTCCAACTCCCCAAACAATTTCTTTTAAAGTTTAAATGTATTAATATCATCGTTTGAGATATAATGCATGCAGAAATCAAAATTTAAAAAAAAAATATCTTAACAAAAGATTACAATATTTATTCTCCGAAGATATTAGAGAGCCTTAAAATTAATATTTATTAAAAAAATTTTAAAAGATTTTTTCCCTCCTCCCTCTATAAAAAATGTCATGCATTTCCTAACATAAAAAATGAAGTACGCTATTCAGTAATTATTTGGTATTATAAACTAAACGAATGCTCAGATTATTTGCAAATGGTTCGACATGTTTCTCCTTGAATTTCAAATGGTTCGTCATGTTTCTCCTAAGGTTTCAAATGGTTCGACATGTTTCAATTCTCTAGTCAAGATGTTAGGAGAGTTATGTTAATAAAAAATGTTAAATTCAAAATTTATATTCCTTTTAGTCAGAAAAAAATTCATTTCTAAAGCTATTTTTTAGATTTATGCTCATAATATTTCTTTTTCTTTCATACATACTCCGAAGCATGATTATGTTCATCGTAATTGGTATAGTAATTTATGGAGAAATATATTTTTCATATATATTGCGTGATATAAAAAATTATCTTTGACGACATTGATCAAACTGAAGATAAAGATTTACAATGAAAACACGAGATATATTGCACGCACTTAACGATTCATTAGCATTCGTTACCCGCTACAGCAAAAAAAAAAAAAAAAAAAAAAAAAAAGAAAAAATCTCAAAAATTATTCTGTTCGTAAATGCGTGTTCTACATTTTTTTGTAAAGATTAATTTTCAATCCTCCCTTTTATTCAAATTATGAATTTAATCTTACTTTTGTAAGACAGACTTCTTGTTTCTTATCAATTGTCCCGTAGCTATTGATAAAAAATTATATTTTTTTAACATTATTAATATTTTAAATTAAGTAGTGCAATATATAAAATGCTATATATGTGTATTTTATTAAAAAGTTTAAAACCAATATGCTATTTTCATGTTCTAACAGTTATTTCATAATAACCTAAAATAAATTTTATATTATATATTTTTATAATAAAAAAATGTTTAGAGTTCTCGCAAAAAACTGTTGGTCATTCTATGTACTAATCAATGTAAGTTTTAAATGACAAAGTTTAAAGTTGCACAATAATGGCCAATGAGTTTCTAATTTACAATTTCTTGATTAAAAAAAGTATTTTTAAACTTTATTAATGGGAGAACAATTTGATTAATTTTGTTTTAAATTTCGTATATTGCCGTTTAAAATTATTTAGTTTAAAATTATATAAAAAAATTGCCTGCTTTATAATTCAATAATGTTTTTAGCTATAAAATAAATCTTAATTAATAAATAATTTTCTTGCAATTATTTATTATTTTATCGTGAAATTAGTTTTGTCAAACAAAACTTATTAACTAACTAGAAACTGCAACTACACTCAATATATAATATAATATAATATAATATAATATAATATAATATAATATAATATAATATAATATAATATAATATAATATAATATAATATAATATAATATAATATAATATAATATAATATAATATAATATAATATAATTGTTTTAAGATTTACTGCAAACAAAAAAGAATCAGTTTAGAAATGTGCCTTGTGTAACTTTTATTGCTTGAACAATTCTCAAACAATTGTTGAAAGTTCAAAGCAAAAAGAACAACTATTCCAAGAATTTTACCCCGAGGTAAGATTTACTGTATGTGTAACACATTTTTCCTAAAACTAATAACACATAAATTCTTAGATCCACGTAATACTTAGTAGTTTTTTTAATAGTAATAGCATTATTAATAATGATATAAAAATAATAATAAAGTTAAAATATGTAAGTCGAAATGAAATAGGAAACAAAAAATTTGGAACTCACTATAAATATCTTTTCCATATTTATGTAAGTGAGAAAAAAATGATAGTAGTAGTAACAAAGATCTCTCTGAATAAATTTCGATCTAATAATTGGATTTTTACTTAATATGTTCCAATAAAATGGTTAACTTAAGACTTAAAGATGCTAATAATGAGTGCTGATGGTATTTTAAATTACGGAATCATTCAGAAAACATACCTTCTCTTAATAAAAAAAACATTTTTTTCTTGACATATCTTCACTCTCAAAAAATAGGGGGAGCCGCAATCTCGAATATAAAGCCCAAAAGCTTAGTCAACAGAACATTAAATCGTTATACTTTATCATTAAATTATTATCTGAATCCAGTAATTAAAATAGTTATAGTGCTCACTCAGAAAAAAATCCCAATTCAGTTTAAGTCATATTTTAAAAAGCGTGCTTACTTTTTTTTGTTGAAAATTGAGATTCTTGTATGTATAAGTTTAGCTAATGTAGATATATAGTTAGCATATAAAAAATGCAGGTCCTCCTATTTGGTATTGTCTCAATTTAGATCGAAAACATGTCATATATTCTAGAGATGACCTGTTTTCTGAATAGGCTTGGAAATATACAGCCAAATGGTTGCAGTAGTAGATAAAGAATTTGTAAGCATAACCTATGGAATTATTTAGTTTAGATTTTTATTTTATTAATGTTTCTTACCACACAATGAGTCAGAGAGCAGTTCTTTAGATGACATATGCACGAAAAGAAATTGTGATAAAAACAAAAGCAGTTATGAGCCACATAAAACAAAAATGGAAGAATTAAGGGTTCGAAATGCTGAACAAAGAAGGGGAAATTAATACATTTTTAGACTAACAGGTAAGAATTGCATGCTAGAAAATTAGATTGCTTACAACTATATAGTTATTAACATTTAATATAATGTCTTATTGCTGTTGTTATTATTAATGCACATAATTTCAATTGGATTTTTTTATCATCAGGTGCTGAATGAAATGTTTTTCTAAATTTATGTTAAAAGGGAAGTCTGAAATTATTTGTCATATAAGCAGTTTTAGTGACTAAAGCTCACAGGATGGTTTCTTATATTCATTGAATATCAAAATATTCATTAAATACGGTGATCTGTAAATGATGAAATCAAATGTAAACTTAAAAGAGACTTACAGTTATTACATTCTATGCAAGCGAGTCTGAACTAAAGTATGTAAACAGTCATTAATTGCTTTGCATGGCAAAACCAAATATACTGTCTCGCAACGTCTTCTGATATATGCTGTAATGGATCAATCAGCAGTTGATCTCAGGGGATTCAATGATTAATCAAGGCGTAATAAAATGAGCAGTGATATTCGTTCAAATATTAATATTTCATTAGTTCTCTGAACATTAAAGAAATTCATTACAGAAACAATCTTAAGATTAGACATCTGTCCAGTTGCTTAAACCTTAAAGTGCTTTCCCAAATGTTCAAGGACAAGTTTTCTGAGAACTGTAATTTGTGAATCTGGTAACTATTTTCCTGAGAACTATAATCTATCTTTTTGAAAGGCTGCAAGTCAATTGATGTGTGTAAAGAAGTAAAGAAAGAATGTCAATGAAATTAAAGGATTCAAATTTATTTGATAATAATTTAAAAAAAAAAAACGAAAAAAAACATATTGCAGCTAAACTCACGAAGCACTATAACGTTTATTTATTTATTTTTTTCACTATTTTTTTGAATAAATCAAGCAAAGAAACTGTGTAGTCATGAAAATACCACGTAATTGATTATATGTAAAAATGCCACACTTGGGACATTCCTGTCTGAGAAATTTTTATTACAGGTAATTGTGGTAAATGAATTGTGCATCCATGATCTGAATTTATTGGAATTGATCTAACGATCTGTTTTCTTTTCTTATCATTAAAGATTAGCCAATAAAGAGCAAAATGAAGCTTCTTTTTTGTTTGCTTTCTTAAAAATTTTGAAGGAAGATATAAATATAATTTATGTTTGTTAGATGGTTGCCAGAGCCAAATTTGAAATCATACAGTAGTAATATTTCTAATGTCTCTTATTGGTCCTTTTGATGAGAATCATCATTCGTTTAATTATTTAGCCGCGGGATTTTGGGATAGTAAAGAAAAAAATCCAAAAAAGGACCGTGTATGCATTCCTAAGCAATGTACTACACTGATAGAATCATCAGCCACATCCGAGAAATTTAATGAAAAAGATGTAAAATGATACTTGAGTTCAAAAGCTGGTGGCCGGAGAATTATAAGAAAAAAATGTATTTCAAAATGCTCAAATGGAAAAGCAAGAAAGAAGGAACAACAATTTTAGGTGTCACTTTTTAGAAGTTTCACTTATAGAAGCTCTACGCTTGGTGAAGGTAAAATATTAACTTTCATCGGAGACTCATGCAAATTACATCTACTCTGTACTAAAAACTATACCCTGAAAGTTGCTTTACTACCAGTTAAGGAAGCGTATTTTGAAAAGTTGCAATAAACCAAAAGAAATTTCCTGGCATAAATTTTCTTTAACAATATATGTTTAAAGGAATTTTTGCCCTTTTATGAATAAATTTGCACGTGGCCCAGCACAGTTAGTCATAAGCTAGAAAAAGATTCCTGAATTTACACAAATACCTATGCATGTGTAGTCGAAAATATACATAAAGTCATTATTTGATTTCTAAACGATGAATTATTAATATTTTCGCTAGTTAAAAAATAATGTATAGCATTTATTTTAAGGTTTTGACGAAAACCGAAAATATCCAAGCTCCAATTATTTTTAAAAATTAAAAAAATTGAGAGAGGCTATAGCATAATTGCAAAAGAATATTTTGTAATTAATCGCATTTTAACATCCAGTATTATTAAATGGCTACTTTATTATTCACTTATGTCTCTCTCAAAATATTAGTTTTGGTGGAAATGTCATTGATTCATTTATATTTATGTATATATAGTTTTTTCCTTGTTTGCATGTAAAGGATGGAGGTCGCAATCTGAATTTTGATAAAATAGTAAGTAAAAAGAAAAAGAATTCTTTCTCGAGATTAAAGTTTTTCGAAATATTCATTCTTTTTCAATTAATGTATTGATTTTACAAACGTCAAAAATTCAATCAATTTCTTTACGAAGTAAATTTCTTTTTTTTTTAATTAAAAGATTGATATGCAGAAAAATTTCAGCTACGTAAAACATTTTTCTAAAATGATGAATTCGGTTCATATATTCACGAAAAAATTGGGAAATTCCTTTTGTTTAAAGCTTGTTCATTTTTTTTAATATTATTTCTTCGAATGGTACATTATAAAGATAAGTTCTGACAGAAAAAAAGAAAGCTATCAATATAGCAAAAACAAAAGAGTTATAAAACAGAACTAAATCAATCTGTAATATAGTTCATAAAGTTATTTTGGGGCTCGCTTTCTGATATGAGAGTGAACTAGCATTGAGTTCCTTGCAGTGACTGAAACCATTTCTTCATCAGTATTACACAATTAGCAAAGAGGGATTGAGCTCTTAATAGACAGTCATGGCCATTAATGGCAAAAAAAGCAACTGGAAAAGCAACTGAAAAGACACTGGAAAGGCAAATGAAGGAGCAATTAAATTTGTCCTAGGCCATACTGGGATGACCAGAGTCATATCAATTTCCGCTCCCTGATTTTTCCAGTCATCATGATCTTTTCAAAAGTTTCTTAAGCAATAATCTTTTATCAATTCTTACACAGTCTGCACGCGTTCTTACGCAGTCTGCATGCGAGGGAGTATCCTTTACTTAATGTTAAGAATGTTGCCTACTTTCTTTAGAAGTTTACGCTTTTATTTCTAAAAATGATACTATGTGATGAAATCAATTGCATTCCACTTTCTTTGCCACTTTCCATTAAGATCTTTTGTAAATGATGTATCAAAATAATAATTTAATTTTATCAAAAAATTTAATGTATCAAAATTTATCAAAAATTTCATTTTGTAATAATAGTATTAGTTTCACAATTACTCCAAAATATAGCAATGAATAAGAATCATAATCATTTTAATTATATTATAATGCAATAAAATATTTGAACATTTAACAGTATATAAACCATAAAAATAAAATTTCAATGGTTTTTAAAAGTTTGAATTTATGCGATATTGTTGAAAATGTCTCAATTTTCCTGTTTTAAAAGCTCAAACTTTCAATTAAAAAAACTCTTGAGATGACTGTCATTTTATTTGTAAAATCAGCTTAAATAAATAATAAAAATAAGAAAACAACAGCCTAGATTTGATTATGCATGCAATTTTTTTTCTTTTATTTATTTTTACAATTTAAATTTTTAAATATTTCGGCATGCACACATGGCTAGTGATTAACTATGTTGAAACTAGGATATACGGCAACAAGAAAGTAAATTAATCAATTCGAAATAATATTTAACACAAAATAAATCTCGCTATTTTTATTGTTTTTTCTGTTCTTTCTAATACAGATATCAAGTTAAATTTAAATCAAATTAATATAAAAGTTTGTTTTTCTTTTTGAAAAAAGTCACTGAAATTTAGATTAAATTTTTTTTTCTATACGTAAAATTTAGTTGCTTGACAGATTCAATTAAGTTAGACTGTTTCATTTCAGTTGGTTAGTTTCAACTGAGCAAACTTTATCCACAAATATAGTCTGACTTAGGACACTTTTCAGTTGCTTTTCGAACCTGAGTAATCGGAAATGACAGGAACTTTTTATACAACCCTGAATTGCTTTTCCAGTTTCTTCATATCCGTTTCATTAAGAAACAAGATAAAAAAATCATTCTCAGAAGAAAGAGAATTATCTTTATTTTATCTCGCAAAGAAAAAGAACAAGTTAATGAGATTCTTAAAAAAATTGTTTTGCGCCTTTCACAATTTTGAAGAGAGGGCGAGCAGTTAGAATTGTTTAGAGTATTCTTTTAATTTGTAAATAAATGCAGCAATTGAAGAAAAAAAATAATTTTAGACAAAATTCTTCTTACTGGATGTTAGCTTAGTTTGTTAAATGCTAGCAATTTATCCTTCGGTACTTTGTTTTTTCTATTTTGAATTTTCTTACAATTTTTTTTGTAAGTGCCTTATTTGCTCAGTTTATATAAATAAAGTAAAAAAAAATATTTCGATAAATTTCTCTATTAAGTCCTTTTATCAAACTACACTACTGGCCACTTAAATTGCTGCACCAGGAAGGCGACACACCACGAGCATGAAATTTGCAGGACGGATAAAGCATGTTGTGGTATGCAAATGATTAGCTTATCAGCGCATTCATGCAATGCAGGCGGTAGCGAGATCTACAATGTGTATAAAAGAAGAGATTTGACAGTAAGTTTCTCAAACAGAAATTGAATTTGAGCGGAGCTCTTGGGTAAAAAAGTTTTTGTTATGCCTCGTGAAAGAAGGAGAAATGCCTACCAGCCCGTGGCTGAGTTTGACTGAGGTCGAATTGCGGCCTACCGGGATTGAGGCTTATCATACCGAAATATTGCTGCTCGCGTTGATCGAGATCCTATGACTTTTAACAGAATATGGAATTGATTCGTCACGAAACAAATGGGGTCATTTGCAAGACAACGAGTCTGCACGAACAGTTCGACCACGTTTGCAGCAACATGGACTGTCAGCACGGCTTCGGCTAACCTTGACGCTGTATCACAGGCAGGAGTGCCTCCAATGTGTGATCAACGATGAACCTGGACGCAGGAATGGCATAACGTCGTCTTTTCAGACAAATCCAGGTTCTGTATACAGCATCATGATGGCCGCATCCGTGTTTGGCGACATTGCGGAGAGCGCCCATTGGCAGCTTTCATTCGACATCATTATACTGGCCCATCACCTGGAGTAATGGTATGGGGTGCCATTGGATACACGTCTTGTTTATATTGCCGGCACTTTGAAAGCAGCCGTTACATTTCTGATGTTTTAAGGCCAATTGTTTCTGCAGGACAATGCACGATCGCATCATTTTATTTCACCCCGTACCATTAAATGAGCATGCGAGCATGGAGTTTTAAATGCATATTTTTGATGAATACGGAATATAAATGTTTTTATTTATTTATTTATTTGATTTATGTACATTTTTTAATTGTTTTCATTCAAAGATCATCTTTCTGAACTTTTATTTTATTTATCAAATCAACCTTTTTCAACTTTTCATTTACTTTTTATCAAGTTCAGTTTTACGAAATCAACCTATGTACCTATCTTTAAATATACAGTCTTTGGCCAAATTATTAGACTCACTATAAAATTCTATGTAAAATTTTAATTTTCAGGTGATACTATACAGCTTTATTGTTTTTAGACGACTGAAACCGGTGTGTACTTGTTTACTTTCGTGTATCACTTGGTTAAAATAGACGATATATAACATAAATTCAATGATTGGATAAATTAGACGATATATTATATTTATTATATCAGGTATTATATTAGTATAATATAATAATTGAACCAAATTATTAAAACACTAAATAATTGCATGTTTTGCACGAATTTATATGGAATACTTTTATGTTTAAACAAACATGTAATGGATGACATATAATGAATAAAAAAATTCAAAAAACTGAATACCTGTATAATTATTTCATATATTGATCGGATTATCACGGACTAACATGAAATCTCTTAGTTATTCGAAGGGTTGACCATAAATAAGCTAATTAATTTATGTAGACAATATTCTAAGTTACGAAATCAAATAAAAAATATACTTTTTCTGACCAAGCATAACTATCGATGGGTTTAGATTTTAAACTTTCAAATTATCATCTCAAAAATTTTTTCAGGTCGAAAGTTGCGCAGAGGTGATGGGCGAATGTTTATGCAAGAATTTAGATATTCGCTTCTCGTAAGTTTCATGCTTCCCACTCGTTCCGTCAATATGCGACCAGCCCTCTCAATATGGTATGAGCCTAGATAATGCAACAATGAAGTAACTTTATGAAAACAAATTAAATAACTGACGCTTTACATTTTTGTAAATTAGCAGTTATTCCGTGTTTCATATTGACGTTTTGAGGGATTTTCATACTTAGCATAGGTAGCGCTGACAAAAGATATGCAAACATTGATCTAGCAGGCTTATATAATTGCTACAAACTCGCAACAGTTATATTAAAACATTATTTATTGCGACGGCAAATTCTTCAAAAATCAGCTTTAAGTTAACATTTTGCTTATTTAATCACAGAAACTATTTATGGGAATCAAAATAAATATATAAAGTAAAATAACACACATTTGTTCAACTCATTTACCCTAAGGTACCACGTGAAACATAATTGCTTAATATACTTTATTAATTCTTTCATCGTCTTATTCAATAATGGTTAAAAAGAATCATCATTGAAAAGTCATCATTGAAAGATGCAAGAATTTTATGTAATTTTAAACAATGTGATTTCAAATAGCAATTTATAAAATTTGGACCAAATTTGTCTAATAGTTCTTGGAAATAAAAATTTAAAAAGGACAATTTGTAGGAAATTTCAGTTCCCTTACTAAGGTACTGTTAAGCCAATTGCATCGAGATTTTGTATTTTGCCACTTTAAAATTACATAGTTTACCAGATAATTTAATGCCTTCATGGCAAGTACTAAATAAAAACAATCTTGTAAAAGAAAGACTTTAAATTATCTTTAATGAAATTATCGTGCATGAAATTATATTTAATAAATGAGTCTATAACAGTTTAATTTTTTTGTGCAAAAATATCGAAAAATGCAAACTCTAAACTTAATATTACGGAAACCAAACTTTGAATCACTTTTTTGACTAAATTATTGTTACGATATTTTCCAGATAGTGACTATTTCCTCTTTTTTCGCATTTAAATGGTTAAAAAAAATCCAAATATGTGGAATGAAAGTTTTAGAAAATTTTTTACTAAGGATTTTATTAAGAATTATTTAGAGAAAGTACGTAATAGTGTCTGATTTTGTAACTTAAAATATTGTCGGCATACATTATTTAGTATGTTTAAGGCTAGATCCTTAAGCCATTAACTAATTTAGCGTTGCACCCCTTTTTTAAAAAAATAAACTAAAAGCGCAGCTTAACCCCGTCCTGATCCGGGGAACAATGATATCTCAAAGCGCGCGCTCGCAACTGCTTTAAGTCTGAGGTAGACTCAAGAAATGGATAGCTTGGCGACCATGATGGCAACACTACATCGTCAATGGACAAAGGTGACCACTCAATTTGCACTTAGGGGATACCCGGCGGATCACAGGTATGAAATATCGGCCTCGGAATAGGATGCGCTGAGCAGCAACGACACCGCCACCCAAAGTTCTCCGCCACTGATCGAAAGGCCTCAAAGCAATTTATTGAAAAAGCAAAAGTAGTTTACGGAATTTTCAAAAGAATAATAAGAGGCAAAGTATTGTATAAGAGTATTGCAAAAAAAAGCTAGGCACAATATTTTCATATTTACAAAATTTGCTGTGAGGTTTGCGAACTATGCATTCAAAATCAATGATAAAAACCCAAGAGGAAAGTTCACAGTCCAGAGTTATGGCTGGAAAACAAAAGAAAAGAGTACAAAAATGTTGAAAACTCTGAAACTTGATATTTAGCAATACATTCATAAGAATCTTTTTACACACCAAGCTCACAGAGTCCTTTCACCCGAGAAATACAAAAATATGCAAAACATTCAAATCGAAAAAACATGGCCATAATAACAATAATTGCAGGGAAATTTAAAGTCATTTAATATAAATAGTCGTTGGTCACAGTGCTAGAAAGTCCAAAGTCAACCATAAAGAACATTAAAAAAAATAATCAGGCAATGCTGGAATTCAACTAAATAATCTGTCTGAACTAGGTTTGAAATAGGAAGAATTAGTTAATTGCAGCTTAAAAAACATTTTTGTTGAATCAGGAACCATTGAAAGGAGATCCATTCATCTAAGGTTCTGAACCATTTCACATATCTTACAGCCAATCAGTTAATTAATAAAGAGCAAAACACCCCAATGTTGGATAATTTAAAGTCAATTTATAAGTAAACAAATTTTTTGTAGAAAGCAAAATAAATAACTTAGAACTCAAAAGACATACAGATTTAAAGTTTAAAACAAGAAAAATACTTTACCAAATCTATTTTATAAAACAAGTGAGGTAATAACATGAAAAATCTCTATATAGATGCAAATGAAAGGTTCCTTACTTTTAAATAGATGTTCTATTATTTCTCTGATACCCTTTTGAAAATATTTATATGACCAGTGTGTTTTGAGATGGCTGGACCAAATATCGGGATAAAAGTATCTTTTTCTAATGTTTTTAAAATTTGGACAATGAGTCAAAATATGTTCCCAGTTCTACAACCTGGCATGTTACGCAGAAGGAAGATTTATTAAAAAATCTGTTTTGATAGGCTCCGTGGCACTCATGATTTGTCAAAAATTGATTTAGGAAGAAATCTGCATAATCTTTGTCTGACTGCAAAATTAACTCATATGTAAATCTTCCTTTTGATTATTATCCTGCCACCTGAGTTGCCATTCCTCCATGGCTCTGTTAACAAGGTTCTGTCTTGCAGTTCTCTAAGTGGGCTGTCCAAAGATGTCGATATTTTCATTTTGACAGGCCATTTCTGCTAACCTGTCAGCCTTTCTTATGGTCTTCCTCTCCATGTAATGCAAATGCGGGTTAGTTCCCTCAAAAAGTCCTTCACGAGGACAAAATTACTCCCAATACTTGATCTAGGAGTTCCCTTGTCTTCTGGATTGGGTTCAAAATTACATGATTACGGAGATGAATATTAGAAGTCGTAAACCCAAAAATTGTGTCGGCTGTTCAACGACGGTTATAAAATAAAATATAAAAACCAGTCAGCATTTTCGTTGCCTGAGAATCCAACGTGAGCTTTTATCCAGTTTGCATTGTCCAGTTTTAGTCAGTATATATTGATGGACTTTCGAAAGACGCCGTGGGGATTTGTTATAATTCAAAAGGAAAAATAGCCACGACATTTACATGCAGTTCTAAGCGGTGGTCGACCGAACTTTCGATCCTAAGAAAAATACTAAGTGCCAAAAGGAGAAGATTTCAAGCTGAAACAGATCCATATATGAGAGATAACAGGAAAATTGAATATAAAATGGAAAGAACAAAGTACAAGAAGCAAATAAAGAGAATTAACAAAGAAAAACTCAATAATTACCTTAAGAATATTACTACACAGGAATGTTTCAATTCTCGCTATTTAATGGCCAAGGACGTATATGAAAGTAAACAATTCATACAACAGATCAGGAAAGCAGATGGAACTTTACCAACTACAAATACTGAAGCAAAGAAGCTATCTTAAATTATCATTTTGTACAGGACCAGCATCCCCTTTTACCGGAGGCCATAAACTATAATTTATGCCAACCATTTAACAAAAATGAAATAGCAACTATCATAGATCAAATAAAAAAATAACAAAGCTTCTGATCCTCACCTACTACCACCTGAAATCATAAAATCATTATTTAAACTTGGACAAGACTGGTTAATTAACATTATGAATAAATGCCTATTTCGAAATCACTTCCCTACACCCTGGAAAATTGCTAAAATAGTACTTCTGCTCAAACCAGATGAAGATTTATATTATTTTTTCCGGAGGGATATCGTTCAATTTCACTTCTTCCGGTATGGGGTAAGGAGCTGGACAAGTTCATTACCAATAGATTGATCTACTATCTTGAAACAAATAACATGCTAATGACCAACACGGATTCAGACAAAATAGATCGCACCACCACTGCAATGAGAAGCCTTCTTCATAAAATTAAAGAAACAAAAAGAAATGGCCGATATACACTTTGTGTTTCATTGGACATTAAGGACGCTTTAGACATTGTTCTTTAGAGCAATATTACAGATGAACTCTATACTCTAGAATGCTCAAGAGCTATCAAAAATCTTATTAGAAGTTCTTTTTTTTGAATAATAGACATATAAATTACAATATACAGGATCAGACCACTGAAAAGAAATTCTCTAAGGGAGTGCCGCACTGCTCCCGTCCTCGGAACAATCTAGTGGCTACCTGTTGCCAATATTGTTTTTATGATACCTAGAAATCCAAATGAAGTGATGATTTCTTTCGCTGATGATTTCATGCCTCTAATTAATGGCCGGGTTATGGATAGAATGGAACCAGAGGCGACAAGAATACTTGGAAAATTTGAATCATGAGCAGAACAGCGAAACTTAAATTTTAGCTCATATAAAATTTTGCTATTATTTTTCCCAAGGAAACCAACCATCAAACTATATAATAAAAGAGTCAATACCTGGATAGATTATTTAGGTCTCAAATCGAACTATCGGCACTCTTGGCCTCATCTCGACAATACTTGCCTATAAGTTACGAAATTCCAAGCCAAGTTATATAGAATTACAGGTGTTGACTGGGGGATAGGCTCCAATATCAGAAAATTCATTTACTTAAGTAGCACTTTCAGATTAATACTCTATGGTTTTAGAAATCTGGTTTAATCATCAAGTTAGGACAATTAATTTAATTTAAAAAAAAATAAAATAGAGCAGGCTCCCTTAATATCTATAACAAAAGCATATAAAACAACATCCACAGAAGTATCACAAGGTTATACTTAAAGTAACCAATTAAACTATAATGTGTCCACTTCCAAAGAAAATTCCAAGGTTTCTCAGCGCTGGCAATAATTTTTTAAGGACTGTAACCGGGCATACTCCGTTCATAACGCTTTCTGAATAGTTTATGGATTGTGTAATTTCCGGTTGTAGTGCTTTTGCAATAGATAATGTGACCAGGCATACAACTTTAGTAGTAACACAGTATCAGCAAAGATTTCAACTTGTTCTTAGTATTCAGATTAATAGAGATCTAAAGGTATTGAAATGTTATTTTTTTATGTTGCAATCTGTACAAACGTCTGAGTCACATCCAGTTTTTCCTTTTTTTGTTTAAATTTGCTGCTTAAATGGGCTTATTCATTGCTATCATCATTAAGTGCAATTCATTGCTATCTAGTTAATTAAAAAGTTTTAATGCAAAAAGCAATTTTTGTAAGAATTGAAAGATGGTCAAAAAAATAATAAAAACAGCATAATTTTAAAATTAAATAAAATTAAATTAAATAAAAATTAAATTAAATAAAAATTAAATTAAATAAAAATTAAATTAAATAAAAATTAAATTAAATAAAAATTAAATTAAATAAAAATTAAATTAAATAAAAATTAAGTTAAACAAAAATTAAATTAAATAAAAATTAAATTTTAAAAAAATATGACTGATAGTTATAAAAGATGGAGCCTGAGAAAAATAATAAAGCTTTAGAAAAAAGGAAGAAATCGCTTTGAAAAATTCGTTTATTATATCATTATTATTTTTTACCTTTAAATAAATTTTAACCTTTATCAAAAATAATTATAAAAAATAAATTTTGGAAAAAAAATCAAATCAAAAAAATTTAAGTAAAAAAATTAATTAAAGTTATAAAAATCAATTAAAAAATATTCTTGAAACATTTTCATTTGAAATGGAAGCTTAGCTTTTTAACAAATAAATTTATTATTAAATTATTATTTGCGCATTAAATTTTTTAAATTATGTTAGTTTAGTCCAGTGGTACCTTAAATATAAATTTTGGATTGTGTCATTTAAATCAATATATTTCTGAATGTGAAGCCTATACACATTTAAAATTATAGAAGTTAAGCTTCTAATTCAAAACAAATTATGAGTACAGTTTTGAAGAACTGAGCTGTCTATGAGACAGGCTGACTGTCCAGGATTCGATTTCGAGTGGTGCTTGAAATAAAACAAGTTATTGACATTTACTATAACTTAAACTATAAAAGAATGAGCAATGCAATGTATTTGTTTAGGTTTGCATTTCCAGTACAAGCTAAAAGCCCCTAAGCCTTAAATGCATGAGCACCAGCTGCTCTGGGAAGTAAAGACAGCCAGTGCGCAATACTGTCCACGTTGTCGTTGATTTACAAAATTTTGTTTCCTTGAACGTTATGCATCTTGGACGACATTTGAATATTGTGAGAGTGTTTTACTTTACTTTTAGCATAATTGCAATGCAGAAAAAATAGATTTAATCTAATAACGTGTACGTATTTTCATAGAATAACATTTAAAGTTTCTGAAAAACTATTCCTTTCACTCCGACAAAGTAAATAAGCATTAAAATATCATTACAGATGTTTATTAAACTAATAAAGCTATAATTCAGTTATTTTATGATGTATTTGCTTGCAAAATACCTTTTCTTTTTAACGTAGTTTAGAAACCCAAATAATAAAATTTTTTCTTCCAACTACGCCCCCTGGTACCTTAGAATCCCTTTTTAGGTTTCATGCAAATTTTTATTTCTCTTAAGAATTCAATTTTTAATGATCTTAAAGTAAGTAAAAATTGCCAACTTTCAAGGAAATTTTAAAGCTTTTAATGAGTGACTGTTAAATCTTGCAAACTTGAGATGGGCAGCTTTTACTCAACAGGAAAAATTCTGCTATTTCCTCATTAAGAAAATATGAAACTGCATAGATATATTTTTAGAAACTAACAATCCTCTAGCTGAAAGAAAAGTTGAGCAACACTTAAAATCTAACTTTGAAATGTTAAATAAATTGTCTAATTTGCTTTACTAGATAGTACTTTTATAAGAATTTATATTCATCATTTCTTTCATAAAAAGAAAAATTGAAAAAACAAAAACATTTAAAGTTTTCACATTTTCTTTGGTGCCCTTCAGATAGATTTTCAGCGAACATTGCTAAGAGTTATTATAATGGTTCTGACTTGGCCTCTAGCCAAATGCTTGTTCATTTTTTATCCAGCTTTTAAAAGGAAAATAAAACAAAAAATTGTAAAATTTAGATAATGTAAGTGAAAAATATCTCTAGAAACCTATTAAGAGGATTCTTGTTGAAAATCATACGATTTGACATTTTGCTCGACCTAAACTATAAAAGATATCAAACTATTTTTAGATAAAAACAGAAAAATTTTTACTAAAACAATTATTTCTTTGAAAAACTTTAGAGAAAAACGAAACCATGGTTTGTGTATTTATTGAATTTCTTGTTATTTATACTGCGTGCTAAAATAATTGTTTTTTATTTAATACATAATGCGTAACATAATACATAGTTAATTGTGGTAATTGTAGTTCATTTAAGCACTAGAGCTGCACAGTGGGCTATTGGCGACGGTCTGTGAAACATCCCTGAGGATTATCCGAAAACATGCCATCATAATTTTGATCTTCTGCAGAGGGGATGGCACCCCCGCTTCGGTAGCCCAACGTCCAGCAAGCGAAGTCAAGCATTTTACGGTGGAACAGTTTAACGAGGACCTAATACCGTGCACCCTCGGTTCCTATTCAGAATGATCCAAGTGGTCACTCACCCGCACACTGATCGTAGCCAGTGATGCTTGACTTCAGTGATCGGCTGGGAATCACGTCTTAACGATCAGTCCAGTGCGGGACATACGTAATTGATAACAGTATAACTCAATCGAAAAAGAATTTTTAATCACTTTTGAAAAGAAAATCACAAAGTAATAATGAAATTGTTTTCCTTTTTTAAAATTATATTCGCTCATTTAATATCGCTGGGCTACTTGAAAATCATGCAAACTTTGTTCACAAGTTTCACATTAAAATTTAAAAAAAAATGTTATTGTTAATTATGTGTAATTTTTTTATATGCTTAATTTTTGGTAAAACTGAAGCTATTGTTCTTTAATATAAACAATTGTTTTCTTATTTTGTTTTTAAAAATATATCAAAACTTAAATTTTTTGAGCACTTTTAACTAAACAGCTTTTAAAATTTTATTTTTATTGTTTTTTTAAATGAGTGTATCAAAATGAGAAACAAAAACTTAAATTTTCCAAAAACAAAATAAAATATCCAAATAATACCAAGGAGAAATCTTTTTTGGTTTATGAATACTTAGTTGATTATATAGTTTATAGTTGATTTATAGATGATTTACAGTTTTATAGCTTATTTTATGTGAATAAATTTACCGTAGTAAAAAAAAAACTTTACAAATTTTAGCATTACTTGCACTATAATGCAGGGATAAAACATGTATTATCTTAAGTTTCGTTCTGAATAAATTTTATAGAGAATTCTTAGCATTATTTTTTAAATAAAAAATGAGTAAATAAAATCCCTTCAGTTTCAAAATATTTGTTCAAGGCACCCCTGAAAAATATTCAAGATGTTAGTAAATGAAAGTCAGTTTTTAATCAAATAATTGACATTTGAAAATTGGTACATAAATTAGAAAATAATCTTTTAAATTACTTTTCTTATGTGTGTTCTTAAGTGAAATAAAGCATTACCAAATATTTTGAAATTAGAAATTTCATTTCAAATATGTATCTTCGAAATTGGATACCTTCCTTTTTCAATCATAATGCCATAAATCATCATAAAGTTTCTCATACACTTCCACTCATAATATACATCTTATCTAATCAATCTTTTCCTTCAGAAGTAAACACAAAATAAGATGGATGTTTGGCGATATATGCTCTGCGATGTCTGCATATTATTGCATGATAAATTGCAAAAACTTTTCCGTAATAGTCGGAACTATATCTGAATGTCCTTTACTATTTTTGGATTACCAAAGTTTGAAAAATGACGCTATGAGTAAATTAAATTTATTCGGTTGACATGCGTTAAAGAATTTTCTATTTTTCAAGTACATTTGTGTATGTAAAGAATATAGTTAGAGGTACATGCTGATTTTTGTTACGAATGAAAAGAAATTATTAACTTAAAGCTAAATAAATATAAATTTACATTGTTAAAAATTTCGGAGCCTGCTGAACTATACTATTGTTCACATTGGCAGCGCATTTAATGTGGAGCCAAATTGAAAGATATTACGGTACTTCTAATAGTTGATTACACGATATAATAAGATTTAATTTGAACCAAAACATGGTTTAGTTAACATCCTATTAATTTAGTAACAAATCCACATAATATTGTTCACCGATATTATGTTAAACCAATTTTTCCGAGTGCGCAAAATGTCAATAAAGTTTTCTTAGACTACTACTTATAATTACTTAACAATAAGCAACAAATAAATAATTTTTGCTTCTAAGATGAACAAAACCAGCTGTCTACTAAAGTGACTTACCTCACTAATCATAAAATCTATCATGAAAACCCCCAATCCCCTGATCCTATTGCAAGTGGACTATCAATTGGTAGTTCCATTGCTAGATGAGAATTATGGCTTGTGTTATGGAAAAATTTCAGTGGAAAATGGTTAAAAATCTAGTAGGATGAAGTAAATTTCCTTTTAATTAAATGAGCATGGACAAAATTTTTTAAAAGCAATTAGAATATTTAATAAAATTTCTAAAATTTTTTATTGCATTATTAACGGATCTCTATTAGTGTGAAATCACTTTGCTTGGCGCTGATCAGAAATTTTCATGGTATTTGATCAACATAGTTAAGAACAACTAATTTTTTACTTATAAACTTATTCATTAAATCAAAATTAAAATAAACTAACTGTATAAGAAGTATATTTTGTATTTCACTTTAAAATAAATTTTAAAAAAAACTATTTTATTAGTTCTCTTTCAAAATTAACCCTATTCGTTTTAAATTTCTTTTTTCGTACCTTGAAAATCATTTTATTTATGTAGATCTGTGATTCAACTAATAACTATTTTTATTTAATTTACCAATCAGCTGTTTGAACTTCAATCTTATTTGTTATTTAAACTTATTTCTTTCCTTACATCTAAGCTGGTATCTTTAAATGGCAGTTTTCTTAAATTTGGAGAGCTCATCTTTCCTAAATTAGAGAAACCACTTTCTTAAATCAAAAAAAATATTTATTTCTCTAGAGAATGAAGAACTGATATAATTTGAATTGAAAATTTTCAGACTCTATCAGCAAGTTAAAGTTTACAAATAAACTCCAAACCTGCTATCTACTCAAAATATATATATATATTTGAGAGCAATTTATGGTTATTAAATAATCTATTTTTTGCTCTTTTGATCTACAATAAATCTTATAATCTGCAAACAAACAAGTTTTTATTACAAAAAGTAAACAAATAAAGCAAAGAGCTCCAATTATTTAAATTAGTTAGCAATAAAATCTTAGACAAAATTTTGGCATTAAAAATTAGCGAACGTTCATTAAAGTAATATAAAAGCAAAGCTTTTGAAAGCATAAATGGAACCTTCCGAAATTCCAAGCATATATTATGAAAGGAAAACAAATACTAGTCACATTAATAACTAGTTAACGAATATTTCGTTTGTGTAAATAGTGTCACTGAAACTAGACAGTTCATTTATTTTACTTTATAATATTACAAATGTTCTCAGTTTGTTGCAAAAGTCATTACTTTTCATTCTTTTGTTTCGATCACACAGTTTTCAGACAATGCCTAAATAAATGCCATAAAAGAAAATAAGCATGTTATCAAAGTCATTACGTTGAAAGTTATGAAACTTAATACTTTCTGATAAATGACAAAAGTCGAAAATAAATTTTAAGGGCCTCTGTAGAAGCAATTTAATTAAAATTTAAATAACATAAAATACATTTGGTCGTTTGAATGTTTTTTCATTTAATTAATCATATTTTAAGGAATAAATTAATTTTCAAAGAACATCTACACAAGTTTTGCATTGTTTTAAATGGGCAGCTAACTGAATGAACTTGAATTATTATCATTTGGTACGTAAAAAGAATTTTTAAAGTTTTGTACGAAACAAATATGGAATTATTAAAAATACCTGATAAACAGCTTGAAATGCTAATTTAAATTAGGATAAATTTTTTAATTATCTTACATCATTTCAGAATAAAAATGTTTTTCTTTTCAGTTAATCAGGAATTCATAAGATAATTTAATAAAACTTTTTTTCAAGCTTCTCACTTTGATAGAAAAAAACAATAATTAAATTTTCGAGTTACTTTCTTTAGATTCATAGCTCTTTTAATTTTTAACCGTTAATATATTTTAAACAAAAATTTTTATTATTTAAGTGTGGAATACTCTATCACAAAGTAACTCACCAGAAAAAATAGAAATACCTAATAATAATGGTTTAATTTATTAGTTATTTTAAAATTTTACACTGGCAATGATGTGTAAAAATCTTTTTGAATTATATACAGTACAATAGTAAAAAAATTTCTCGTTCGTTTCGTATAAAAATGGATTGTTTTTTTCCCCTAAAATTCTCAATTTGATTGTTCCGAAGTGTTTTTAATCAAGTATGTGTCTTAATTATCTATAATTGTGCTTTAACTGTCTTAATTGTTTTAGTAACCGACTGATAGAATACACCGAAAAGGAAAAGAAACAACAGTTAAGGGCAAAAATTATAATTATCAAAATTGTTATCCTTCAATTTCTTTAAATTTTTCAAACCAAATTATGCTTTAGAAATAATACGGCAAAAATTGTCTTGAAATATTATGGTAAGCAGGACTTAAGAGACACATTATAGTTAGCAAAGATAGCCGGTCCCAGATTTATAACAAGTACCCTTTTTATCATTTAATTCGTAATGTCTTTAAAAAAAGCGAAATTTTCGATGTGTTGTTTCTTTTTTAATTTAGCAAATATAATCGAGATTTTTACAGCATATTATCTCCTTCTTTATTACTTTCAATGATAAAAATCCTACAGTTACAAACGAAATTTTAAAAATGAATTAAAATTTTAAAATTTTCTTTATTAATTATCAAAAATTACGTTGTTCTCTTTTTACACAACTTATATCGGAAGTTCTATAAGGCTTTATGCTATATTCCTTTTAAGGGAGAATTCCTTTAAGAATAAACATTCTTTTATAAAATGTGTAAATGTGCTTAGTTGCCAAAATTGTTTGCAGCATTTTTAGCCGACATATAAATATTATTGATTGAAGATATTATTATACCTAATGTCCTCCTATTTATGTTCTAACAATGTTCCCAATCCTATCCAAACTTTTATTTCCTCAACATTACTTGTTTTTTTTTATTGCAAGAACATTAGTCACACTAATAAGGTTTCATTAATGTTAACGGCATCAACTAAGGTTTTGTTAAAAACATTAAATGGCTAATCTACAATCACAGAAAGGTAAGTATGAGGATTCACAGTTCATTTATTCTTCAATTAGACTCCTTTTGTTCAGGGTTAGTTGAGCAAATCACCAATAAAAAGAGGGTAAGTAAAATATGGAGCCGAAAAAAGTAGTTTAGAGGTACTTACTGCCGGAATGATCAAAGCTTATAAGCTTTTATAAGATTTATTCAGTTCTGGTGACAACTACAGAAAAAGTAACATAGAACATTATTTTAGATATTTATTATTTGGTTAGAAATTCTTTGGGATTGGGAATTAAAAATTTGTGCATAAATCAACAAAAAGTTTAATATTTTAATGGAATAAAAAATTAAATAAAAAATTATAATAAAACTCTAACTTCTCTTTTTAAGTGTAATAAATAACGTTCAACAGTATAAATAGACTGATCTACAATTAATTTGTATCAACTGCTCATAGTGTATCATGCTTCTATATCAGTAACTATGCTTCTTGAAAAAAATTAGTTTTGAATAGGTTTAAAATGGAAGAGGAAAAAGTAACAATAGAGAAAATGAACATTACTCTTTACCAAAAGAAGTATCCTAATTATAGCTTGATAATATTTCATGCACCAAGAGCTAGTTTTAGCAAATATAAATTTACTTGCGAATAATAATAACACTTGACTTTCTAAAAAGCTTTACTTTCCGAATTTCTCTTTTATTTAATTTAGTAATTATGAAAAACCTTATGATTAGAATTATGCACAATTTTTACACCAAGTTAATCTGAGTTATTTGAATACCAAAATTAAAAGTATAGTGGATATGACACGTAAACAAAATATTCGCCACATAACTAATAATATCAGAGTAGTTAGTCAGGGTTTTCCATTTTGTTTGGACGAAACGGGAAAAACCGGGAGAAGCTGGAGAAAATGGTAGAAACTGGATGAAATGAGAAATTATAAAGAAATGATCAATACAATTGTTCAGCAATGATAAT
This sequence comes from Parasteatoda tepidariorum, assembly GCF_982258835.1. Classification (NCBI taxonomy): domain Eukaryota; kingdom Metazoa; phylum Arthropoda; class Arachnida; order Araneae; family Theridiidae; genus Parasteatoda; species Parasteatoda tepidariorum. The sequence goes on from NC_141765.1 coordinate 68,756,344, forward strand.
TATGAGACTAGCTTAATTAAACGAGTTAACGTTAATATAGTACTTGAAAGTTAAAGGTTTTTTTCCATTTGATTTTTTAATGAATAACTAGTTTCTTACTGTTAATTTTAATTTTATATAAAAATTTTAAATCAATATATTATCTTATCGCAGCGTCGTTTGAGTATTCATTCTTAACAGTATATGATTATAAATTTTTTTTTATGGTGCGTGTAAATGTAAATTCGATATATTTGTAGTATGGGGTATGCTTTGTATACAATTTGTTAATTAAATAAAATCAATAAACTGAGATCATAAAATTTTAATGATTCATCAAGTAACTAATAATTAAGTCTTTCTAAACTCCTTTACGCAAAATGAGAAAAATCTACGGTTATCTAAATTACCTAAAAAAATCCTTAAATTAATTTTTACTTCCATGTGCTGCTTTTTAGTTTTCTCCTATTTAAATATGATACATGAAAAAGATTTGGAATTAAGACTGTTTAAATTATATTGCAATTATAAAGTGTTTAAAAAAATTGTTTCAACATTAAATATTTGTTTTGAAAAAAAAAAGAATTTCTTTTATTTCTTCCACTTGGGCTGGCAGATATGATGGGAGAATTTTTTCTGCGGTTTTATCTAAGTTTTTCTTTTTTCCTCTATTAACGAAATTTGCAATCCCTGTATTAAATGTGTTATATTCTAACATGATATTTGAGAATATTTCATCAAACATTGCGGTATTTAATAATATTTAAGTTGTTGAACCATTGAACAGCTGACCCAATTTTGGGTTTACGACTACAAATGTTGAAATCCGTAACCTTGTAATTTTGAATCCAATCCAGAAGATAAGGGAACACTCTACCTCCTGTGCCACCGCAGCACTTTGTTGTTTAATAATATTTTATTCAACATTGTAAGCAAAATTGTGTGAATAATATCTAGAGAAGGGTGCAAAAATTTCACTCCTCGCCAGCTAGCCATCATTGGTGATCAAACATTGAGGGATAGCAAGTATTTTTTTAAATTATTTTTTTAATAAAATGTTGCGTTTCAAATCAAACTACCATATTTTTCATAGAGTTGTGAATTTTCAGATGATAAATATTAAAATTGAGGAGCAATAGTTTCAGACTTTAAAAGGGAGATTAATTAAATATTCAAAAAAGTGTATGACAGGAAGACAACAATTTATGTCAACAGCTTTGTAAACATCTCTGAATGCTTTTTGATGCCTCAGGTTGGCCATCCAAAGAAAAAAATTCATGAATTTGAGATAAAACAGATAAGAATACTTTCCTTTAAAATAGGATATAATGTAATTAGGTAATTAGACGCAAATGAAAGAATTAATGTTGTGTTAAAAGTGTGAGTAAAATTATTTTCGCTTCTCTAACAATAACTCAGATTCAGGAGAAGTTTAACAGTGAAGAATGTTACTTAAAATCACAATTCCAAACAAAATCGGTACTTCCTAACAATTATTGTCATGAAAAAACTTTTTGTATTGTAGCATTTTTTCGACAGTTGTTTAAGGGAAAAAGAACTTCGTGAGTCTGACAGAATGAAAATTAGAGTAAATTTGCAAATTTTAAAAACAAAGCTATGAAGAAAAATTTAACGCATCAAATGTAGTAAAAAATGAAAAATTAATTAAAAAAAACTATCTTTTCCTACATTCAACCTATTTCCTAAATCCATCTAAATACCATAAGCTTATTCATTCATCATTGCAGCTAGAAAAAAGCATTTGTAGAATCGATTTGGTTCCACTTTTGCCTTATGAAATTTTAATTCAATTTATTTAGAATAGCTTATAAGAAAAGAAAACTTGAAGAGAGAGAAAAATAATAAATCATGGCATTCCTAAAATATGCTTTTTTTATTGAGCTAAATGATAGAGTTTTTTAACGATAACATAATTCAATTGTAGGATTTTTTTTCAATACGAGATTTTTGTGTTAATGGAATTGAAAAAAAATGAATTAAATTAATAAGATTGTTTGTTACATCATAATTTATATAAATGAATAAAAGTGTGATTTGAGCAAGTATTTTTAACTTCTTTCATATTATGCTCCCAAAATTTCGAGTGATATTAAACTACAGTGTTACGTTTATCAACTAAATTTAATTTGTTTATATGCATCAAGAATAAAACAGATAAAACTATTTGGGATATTTCTTGAATAAAAATTATTTGGGAAAAAAAATAAAACTTAGATTTATTTAATTATTTCAAATAAAAAGCAATGACTTTCCTTCAAGGAGAAAAATTATCTGGCAGATATACCATACTTGTATAGTAAAGATACATATATACATATATATATATATATATATATATATATATATATATATATATATATATATATATATATATATATATATATATATATGTATGTATATATATATATATATATATATATATATATATATATATATATATATATATATATATATACATATATATATATATATATATATATATATATATATATATATATATATATATATATATATATATTTATGCACTCCAGACCATCACCAAAAAGCTTTTGGTGATGGTCTGGGTAATATCTCAGATGATGATCAGGAGACAATATACATATGCCACATCTCATTTTACGAGGAGAGGACGATTTCACACACCATCCATTTTCCGCAGATCGCAATTTTGACCTGAGCCAAATCGATCAATCTCAGATCCAGTACCCCCAGAGGTATTGAGTTTGCTATGGGAGCTTGGAGGACTTTGTGAATCCGACATATTTAGAGTGTACCAGTCATGATTTTGCACTCATGGAGTATTTTTTGTTTCGTATCATTATTTTGTACATCGACTGAAGTAGATTGAAATCACGATCTTTCGGATATTGGCCCAACTTCCTACCAGTCAGGCTATCCCGGTCCTAAACGTAATTTGCAATCGAAAACTTAAACAAAATCAAACACGTTTTTGTTCTGAAAATAACTTGTTTATTTAACATTTTAACGTATTTAAAAGAATGATAGTGTGATTGATATAATTATGAACTCGTTGGAAATATACTTTATAAATGGTAATTTTTTTTATCAAATAATCATTTGAAATAGCATTTTCATATTATTTTGAACCTCAAAATAACATTAAATGAGATTTGTAAACAACATTGAAAATGAAACCATTGAAACAAAATCTTAAAATGCATTAGAATCTTTCAATATGTTATTTTTGGAATGAAACGTTATCTTACCATAATATTTGCTCTTAATAGATTGATTACAATGAGAAAATATGTTGTTTTATAGTTTCTAAAATAGTATTTTTCTTACAACAATATAATCTTTCTTTTCAAGAAAGTAATTTCTTATAACAATACTAAATCACAATTCTAAGAAAGCGAGCCCTAAAACAGTAGTTTACGACCTTTGTTACACACTCAGCTGAGTTTTTAGGACTTGATTTTTTCATGCAGTCGTAAAGCTGTAGGTCTTGGGGACTGGCTTTTACAAAAATGAGAAGTCATTTGCGGTATTATGATACTTAAACCCAAAGAAGATATAATAATATACAAAAATAGTTTAATAGTTAGGAAACGGATTAGATAAATTTATAAAAGCCTTTGTCAAAACCAATGATTAAATTTGTGTAAAAAAATCATAAAAACGCAAATTTGTAGTTAAAGGATATGTGGCAGGCTTTTTTTTTAAAAAAAATTATTAAGTTTACTTAAACGTATCTGCCGTTAGTTGTTTACACGGTTAATAAAATTTTCAACAAAATCAACTCAGCTGTGTAACAGAAAAACACTATTAATTGAGAACAATGATTCTTCAAAGTAAAAAAAAAAAAAGCATCACACTAGCAGTTACCTTAATTATAGTTAATCAAAAGTATTTCTTCTTATATTTTAAAGTGTTTAAAAGCTAATGATAAAGTTTTATTTATATATTTCTTATATGATGCTTGAATTATGTAAAATGCATCAACTTGTTTTGTAAGATGCTGAAAAAGTTTAGCCTTAAACATATTTGCTGAAACAAATGCAAATTTTTTATGTATAAATATCCATATTTAGTGAACGTTTTTTGCATATGAAACTTCTTTTGAAAGCTGTAAATGAAAAAATTAAAATGTAATTACAGATTTTAAAAATGCTTAAATCTCATATGCAAACTAGAAATTAGGGATAAAGAAGAGAGAAACAAAGAGAGAAGGTTTATCTAATATTCTTACTTATTTCATTAGTAATATTCAAATAATTCAAATGAGTTTCAAAATATTTTTTAATAAATAGCCAATAATTAAATTCAAACTACTGGGTATTAGCGATTCATAAAAAAATAAAATGCATTTTTAGCATGAATTGATCCAATTAAGGCTTCACTTTAAAATAGTAAACTTTCTTCTGTTAAATAAAGATATTTAAAATAGAAAAATTGCGTTGTAAATACTTAAGAATATTCAAAGAGTTTCAGCTTAAATGATTAATGCAAAATTGAAATAAGTTTGTAAGAAAGGCATTTTAAAAATAAGAAGAATATGAATTACTTAAAAAAAATACTAAATTAATTACATTAACCTAATGAAAAAAAAAACTCATTCAGATAAAAAAATAATGTAGAACTGTGGAAAAATAAAATCATTATTGTTGATTTTTTTAATTAGCTTTTCTGTTACATAATTGATTAAACTGCTTTTTACTTTAAAAAGTTTACACGAGAAAAATTTGTAAAAAAAATAATACAATGAGTAATAAAGAAAAAATTTTTCTAATAAAAAATTCCTTATTCCCAAACTACTTAATTAGTCTATAGTCTTAGAAGAAGAAAGCTCTACAATTTAATAAAATTAGTAGACACAAAGAGTAAATCAGATAATAATCAAAATAACAAAATGAATTAGTTAAAAGTACTGAAAGTTTTAGATTAGTATACATCTACTTATACAAGATTTAGATTAGATAATAAACAAAATACTAAAATAGCTTTAACTATTACGAAATAGAAGATTAGGAAATTTATACATAAGTTGCAAATAAGTTAAATGTTATTATTATATTAAATTAAATATTTCTTGACATACGTTAATTTAAGAATTCAATGAAAAGATTATGTCGGAATATCGAAGAAGTAACATTGGTGAAATGATAAGTCAAAAATATAACACAAACCCACCATCAAATATCCTTTGGAATAGATAAACAGTAAAATCTGTGGTCTACTTTCTCTTTGAATTTGATGCTGGAACACCTAAAAAAATTGCGTGAAGAAACACTTTTTTTTCTTAAGTTAACACCAAATTCAGCTTTCATATACAATTTAAAGGGAGTAAATAAATTTAAAACTCAAGTAATGTGAAAAGTTTACACTAAGGCCACGTGCTTTCACACCATACTTTAAATATTTATGCTTCCGACGACACTAATGTTAAAATCATTTAAAGATAGTTTGCTTTTGTTCAATGCTGTTATACATTTAGTGAAAAAATAAAAGTTCGCCTTTAAAATATGTATGTTTTTGCTGTGTCATAAAAGTAATTGCATTTCAACTTTTGAGTCCTTGTAAACTGCATTTAACTACTTTTATATAATTTATATCCACTTCGATTCTGTTAAGACTAGTTTGAATTTGTCTCAATATTTTCACTGTACTGCGTGTATGTTTGATTTACAAACTAGTTTTATTTCAAGAATTAAAATAGATATGCATCCTCAATCCTTTATATTGTTTATTATTTTACTTTAATCTTTTATTGTATTGTTATTTTATTTTACTGACTCTTATGTGTATCGTATTTTATTGATTTTATTTTAAATATTTGTGTTACTGAATACTAAAAATTATTTTCAGGTACTTTACACCAAATAATGTAATGAACCATTCTCAATGTTTCACTACGCCAAGAACTGTTCTACATTTCTTTGGTGTAAAATAGTTTCCAACATTTTTAGTGTTAAGATAAATTAAAATTTTTAATAGTACATATTCATATCTACAGGTGTCTACTAACATTTCTTTTTCCAAACTTGACGTCTGTATGACGATGTCCATATTTTACCAAAACAGTCAAATATCCATAAAAAAGGTGATATTCAAACTGTTAAGAATAAGAAAAGTCATTTACTGATTTTTTTACCTAATGTGGTTTAACAACAAGAATTCTATGTCCACCTAATGAAACCATTTTGTTCCGGGAAGCTGGGTACACACTATAGCTGAGCGAGCTAACCGGTCAATCTCGTGACCAACAGAACAGGGAATCGAATATCAGTGTTAAAACCACAATATTTCTTGCATTCTTTCAATACATGAAGAGTTTCCAGCGTCCTATACTCTTCAATCGGTGACCTTGGGTTGCAAAACCATGTAGTTTTGTAATCACGGTTCTTAAACTGTACCAGTTGCAAACGTTTCGAAACCATGCTCCTAATCATGAGCTTTAGAATTAATCAGATTTCTGCCGGTTATTTTAACAATTCCAGAATGAAAATTATAACAATTTGGATTTAAATTCAGCTCTTTATAATGACAGCTTAGTTCATTAACTAACCACTGTGCCACCTCGGCTTTGAATCAAAATTGAGTAACGTTGAGTATCGTTACTCAACGTCTAAAGCAAATATTTTATTCATAGATAATTTAAGGTTTGATAGGAATACAAATAATGTCTTAATTCTATTGTCTGCAACTGAGGTATATCCTAGCTAGCTTTTAGCTAACTTTTCATTTATCATTAAAATTTTAAACTTTTTAAGAGCAAAAATTTAAAAGCAAGCTCTCAGCTCCAATTTCTCTTAAAAATCTGGAAAAGTTTGGATTAAATTTAAATGATATTATGCCACAAGATATTACAGAAGTTGAACGTGTACTTAGGACACATTATAATGGAATAATATAGGTAAAAATGGTTTTAGCTATAGATAAAAAGAATTTGCTACTTATTTTCGGTTTAATTAAAAGCACTATTGCATAAAAACAGTGACGTTTTTTTCTGCGTTCCCTTAGGCATTATTATGGTTACTTGGGGGCATTGATCTCAGATCCAGCGAAACTAACCAATTAGTTACATGTATTTCCATCTGTCATAAACTCAACATTTGAAGGTGAACATTATGTTACTTATAGGTATGATTTTTAATGTGCGTTTTATTATAAATATATTTTAAAAAATTGCTATTGGGACTGTTTTTTTCGAGCTATTAATCTTCATTACAAATATATTTATCATTTATAATGAAAAATAATTGTTTATTAAACATTAATTAGATTTCATAAAAAAGATCATCCAAACTTTCAAATTAATTGGATACCTTCTTTTTTTAAGCTCTTCACATTTTATTATTGTTGGTAATATAACAGGGGGTCACATATATGTAGCGACAAACGTCTGGGGAGTTAGGGCACATGCAGATGCTGTTAGTGAAAACATTAGTGAAAACATTGCAAAGATGTGTCGATTGCAAAGTAGAGGTAGTTAGTTCGAATCCCACCATTTCCCAGGCAGTATGTGTGTGCTGTCTTCCTCTATCTTGTGATATATGTATAACGATTTGGCAAGAGCCGAATCTTGTAACGAACATACAATGTGCTTGTGTGAACGTATCAATAAATAAATAAGTATAAATAAATAGATGCATCCAGGGTTTCAGTGAGATTTGAACCTGTTACCATTTTAGGACCGCTTCCATTTTAGGATGTTGGGACAGCCCTGATGCAGAAATTTTATTTACTGTCATATAGTATTTATTTAGTAACAGTAAAGCTACTGATTTAGTTCAGAGTTGTTCATAATTTGTGCATTTGCAAATGCATACTTTTTTAGTCCCGCAGTGGACTGATCGTTAAGACGCGGTTCCCAGCAGATCACCGAAGTCAAGCATCACTGGCTGCGGTCAGTGTGCGGGTGGGGGACCACTTGGATTAGTCTGCGTAGGGACCAAGGGTGTGCTGCATTGGTCCTCGTTAAACTGCTCTACCGTAAGGTGCTCGACTTCGCGTGCAGGTCGTCGGGCTACCAAAGCGGGGGTGTCATCCCCTCTGCAGAGGATCAAAATTGTGATGGCACGGATCATCCTCAGGGATGTCTCCCAGACCGTCGCCAATAGCCCATTGTGTCAGCTCTAGTGCGACGCAAATTAACTACAACAACAACTACTTAAAACTTCCTAATTTTGCCGTATTTACTACCAAACAGCAAGTAATAAAAAACATATTTTATTGTTAATTTTACCAAAAAGTTATTACCTAGAGCTTTAGCAAAAAGTACCCGTTTTTTTTTGTCTTCCTATAGATCCAGAAACATGATTAATTTGACCATATTCTGGTAGTTTTGACCATGCTTTTTTTCTTATTATAAACTATTTAAAAACAAAATTCCCCTTAAATGTTGAGTAAGTTTTGTAAGTATTGTTAGTTTCTATTCAGTGACTAAAAAAAAAGATTTTATTAACATTATGTTTTAACCAATCGGTGAAAACATCTTCCAAGGAAGGAACAAAACCTGGAGGATAATTCTATTCTATTTAATTGCATAGGAATTCAATTTGTATTGGAGGCTAGTTTTAAAAAGAAAAAGAAAACCTTTCTTAATGAAGACGAAATCGGAAATTCACTACTTTAAAGAAGTTTTAACTTAACAACAAAAACATCCACATTGTTAAATAGATTAGTTGAGAGTGAAAAAAATGAGCTTCAATATTCCTGAAAGAAATGCCTTTCAGAAAGGTAAAACCATCGATTTTTCGATTGAAAGGCGTAGTGAATATTCTTTTGCGCGAAATAGAATCATTTCTTTCGAAAAGTTACGAGCTTCTATTGCAAATATAATAAATAAAAAATTTCTTTTAAGATCAAAATTATGGACAGGGAATATTTTATATGAAATAAAAATTTATTTAAAATTTGGGTCTTTATAATATTGTAAAGAAAAACTAGGTTTTTTATTGGTTGCTTATTATACTTCCAACAAAAAAAGCAGACAACAAAGAAGAGATAATACAACAAAAAATAGACTAGAAATAAGTTTAAAATTATAAATGTAGGATTAAAAAAATTAACGACAAAGGAATGTTGATACATTACTTGGTACATGTTTATTTGAAACTTAATTTTAATAAAATTACCAAATTTGCGATATCTCTGCTTATTTAATTAAATAAAATGTATATCCAAGCGAAGAAAACTGATTGTTCGAATTGAAATTAACTCTGAAAGGGCAACAAAAGCAATTCTAATTCTGAATTATTCAAAATAAATTTGTTTCTCCGATTTTTCTTTAAAATATAAAGGAAACAATTTTGCATAATTGGTTTAAAAATTACACACTTACTTAAAATTTAGAATGAAACGCAAATATTTTGAAATCACCTCTATTATCAAGAACCAAATTTATTTATAAGAGACCTAAGCCTTTGTATCCTGCCCACTTATCTATTTTGCATGATGATTTTTAAAATAGGTAGAGGAATGCAATTGAATACTATTTTAAACCTTTCATAAGTCGACCGAAAAGTTTTTTTTCCATACGGTACGGTTGCATATTGAAATTTCACCAAAATTATGAAATTGAAATAAAAGATAACGCTTTTGTGAGAGTTTCTTTCCTGAACCCATATGAAAAACTGTTAAAGTTTTAAGAGTTTAACTAAATTTTAACTTTTAGTAACAAAAAGGTTAGGAAGTATAAATAAATTAAATTTAAAATGTTTATATAAATCTAATACTGATTTTCAATAAATTTAGAATCAATATTTTTTTACATTGATATTTTAATAACGTTTTTATTATAAACAATACTTGGCAAGAATAATTAACAAAATATATATATCTGATTTTATTAAATTAATCAGTTAAGTTCATGTAATAAATTGTAATTCATTCTGTAATTAATCCCATTTCTTAACATATGTGGGATACTTTAAAGTTTTATTTCTAGTTATGGTATGGAGTTTATAATAGAAAATAGCGAAGAAAAATCGGAAAACAATACTTTATTTCTAGTTATACATAGTTCTGGGACATTTAAAAATCTAATTTTAAAATCATATTAAAAAATTTGTAGCACTTTATTTTTATTTCATTCGATAGTAAGAAATATATAAATCCTGGTATACTTAAAAATATTATGAGAAAAGTTAATAAAAACATTTACTTATCCCAATGATTTGCTGAACAATGTTTTCAAGAATTCACTAAAGATGGATAAAAATCATTATTTATCTATTAACTTACATTTCAGCCGGGATAGCCTGGTAGGCAGGGCGCAGGACATAAATTTGTGAGAACGGGAGCTCGAATGTAGCCGGCCAAAGACTCCCCGTGTAGTAAATGGTGACGGGTGCACGCTAAAGCTGTTGGGTCGCAGAGTCCTCTGTGTTCCTATAACAAATTAATACCTCTAGAGATATTGAACTGGGATTGATTGTTCTCTAGTGTAGTAAATGGTGACGGGTGCACGTTAAAGCTGTTGGGTCACAGAGTCCTCTGTGTTCCGATAACAAAATACCTCTGGAGGTATTGAACTGGGGATTGATTGCTCTCTAGTTCAGGTCAAAATGAATGGATGGCTGAATCTGGATGAATGAATGGATGTATGAATGGGTCCACCCTTCAAGCGGGTGTGACGTTTGAGTGTGGCAGAGGTCGAATTCTTGACCATAGATGACTCCAGTGGAAAACAAGAACAATCGCCCCCCTCCCTCTTCTGCATTAATGGCTGATCACAACGACAACAACAACTTAAATATTTATTTCTTAAAAATTTAGACTTAACTAATTGCTACAAGCAAAACGGAGTTATAAACCTAAAAGAAGCTATTACAACATTGTCAATTATATAACTTTCTTTATTGAATATTTACGTAATATTTGTTTATTTCAAAACACATAATTCAGATAATTTGCAACGCGTATTTGAGATAATGGTGCAATTGGCGAATGATTCAAAGAATTTTATTTCTTTTTAAATTTGATTTAAAATAAAAAATAACTATACAAATTTTGTAGTTGAGAAAATAACCTTCGTTCCTATTATAAGCTAATCATATTTTACGGTAAAATTCTTTAATATTTTATTTTAATTGTTCAGCCTGTAATATTATCCTTCTTTATAGCCTGAAACAAACTTAAATTAAAAGCTGAAACTATTATGTTAAAATATTTTAATCAGGAGAAGCACTTACTGCTTACGTAACATTTTGTCTCATTCGACTTTTTGAAACATAAATTAATTATTCCCTTTTAGATTAAACTCTATATTAAACACATCAAATCAAATCAAATTGAATTATTATACTAGTTTTCGATAAAAGTGTTTGCATATTGAAACATTCACTCTGAGTAGTATGTAATACACATGTGTCAATTTTATAAAATTTTAGCACATAAAAATCACGGAAAAGAAGCAACGCGTAGTTTATTTTCAAAGGTATATCCTGTCATTAAATATTTGATATAAATTACCTCTTTTAACTAGAGGCTTAACTTTAATATGGCAGGTTATTTTTGTCATTTATTGTATATTTCCACCCACGCCTTTTATTTCATGCGATATTCTGTTAATAACCAAGGTTTTGCAAGTAAACAGTTTTGGTAAAATGTTGTGCTAAACTTTTTTAATTAAACAACTACTTGCTGATTTTGAAATATTCTTAGTGTAGCTGATAGAACTTTAAATATGTATAAGGAAAGGATCTCTTTATGAGTGTTTTGACAAGATTTAATAAAGTATCGAAAGAGCTTTTAATATTTTGCCGCATAAGGTTATTTGATATAAATTGCAATACGTTTGCAAAAACTTTTTTAGTTTATAATAATTATATTTCAGCTTAAAGTAAGTATAAATATTTATAATTTACAGTATTCAATATTAAGACAAGCATCGAATTTTATACTTATAAATTATAAATTTATGCTCAATATAACACAACTTAAAACATTTCTAATTGGATCTATTTTCACATTTGAGCAATTCAATTCCAATGCTTTGTATATGATAGAGCTAATGCAACAATTAAAAAGCTTTGCATTTGTTGACAAATTGTTTGATTCCGTAAGTTAGTTATTTTTATAAGTAATGTTAATCTTGAAATATGTTTTCCATTTAATTTAAAAACAATTAGTGTAGACCCTAAAATTATAAATTCTTTTAAACATATTATTTAAAAATCGAGCTCTGCTTAATAATAACACTGGGGAAAAATTGTTTGTTGCATTTGCACAGATACTTGATTTTGCCTAATTCGGATGTGGGGATTTAAAATCTGAATTTTAGTTTTTAGCTTTATTTTTGAGAAATGTACAAGAGTTTAAAAAGAAACTCGTGTTCAGAAATGCCATCGCAAGCAACTAGGGGCACTTCCCCTATCATGATCTGTTCAAAAGCACACGAAGAAACATTTCATATTAGGCCTCTAGTGGCGTATGATGACATTTTCGGGCATGAGTTCCAATGTCCTTTTAATCCTGATGATGCGCCCAGACATTTGTCGCAACATATATGTGACCCCATATTATATGTAACGCTTTTAAACTTGTGCATTTTTACAAAAAATGGACTACATATATAACGTTTTAAAACTTACACATTTCTACAAAAAGAAAAAAACTGTATCTTGGTGAGAGAGAAACTATTTGCAGATTTGAAATTAGGGACGTGAAAATATCCAAGATCCGTTAAAAAATGTCATGCAACAGGAAACAAGAAAGAAAATAAATAAATAAATAACAAAATTTTTCCATGTAATCCATGAATGTTTAATGACTGGTATGGGACTTTTCAAAACAATGTTACAAATTCAACTTCCATTGGCTTCATGCAGCTAGATGAGAGTGACTTCTTACAAAAACATATTCAAATAGCTGAAAAATTTGTTCTTTGCAACTTATTTGTTAGATAATATCTGTTGCAAGAGGTAATCAAAGGAATGTTACCCAGGAAATTCTAAATATATTCTATCGAATCTTAACTACTAAATCATTATTGTAATATCTCATAAAATTTAAGAAATCTAACCAATTTTAAGTTTAAAGTTGCTGAGTTCATAAATTTTTTTTTCATTATTATGGTTTCGATATTTAGTTTCTATATTTAGTTTTAACTCTTAGCACTTTACTGATATTATTGAGCAAAATAAATGTAAACAATTTGAATTTTTGATTCTGACATGTTTTAAGGTAACACAATAGACATTTAATTAATATACTAACTAAGTAATACGTTTACCTTGCAAAAAATCAGTTTGATATAGTATTCTGCTATTGATTAATTTAGGTAAAAAGTAAGTAATCGGTAAAGAGGTAAATAATAAGATATGATTTTATTTAGGTAAGGGCAGAGATGCCCAGGATTGAGAACTTTACATTTTGAGTGATTGATAGAGTAAAAATTCGACCTTGGAAAGAGGGATTTTTATGACTTTCTGGATCATAAATTTTAATACTGACCAATCTTTGCAACGTGTGATTGATCAATTTCCCAAGCTACTAAATATACATCATCACATTTTCTAAGTAATATTATTACTTTCTTTGTGAGAAAAGTTTAAACCGATTGCGTTTTAGGTATAAGTTCAATTTATAGATTAGATTTAATAAGAGTTCAAATATTTTATTTTATTAAGAAATAATAAAATTAATTTAATTTCGCAGTATATAGACAAAACACAGTGCACTGAGAAAAAAATATGGTCGAAACTACCAAAATATGGTAAATTTTACAGCGTTACTAGTTCTTTGGAAACACCAAAAAGCTCCGTAAATTTCAAAAAAGCCCTTTAAAAATGATTATATCCAAAATTACAAATAAAATATGGCTTTATAATGTTTGATGAAATTTGGCAAATGTGGTAAAATTTGGTAATTTTATCATATCTCAGAGTATGGCAGAACAGCCATTTGCACGGCTAAATTTACTTTTCAGTTTTGTATTTTTCACTGAATGTGTGGTAACATGAATCATTTTAAAAACTAGAATTCCAGCTAAACCTTTAACATATAAATGGAAAAAAATTAAATAAATGGTTTAAATACCGTATATTTTGGTTACATAAACGTACTTTTCAAATAAATGTACTTTTCTCCACATGAATGCTAAGTATCAAATCACTTTTTTGAAGCAACTAAGCATTCAGCATTTGATTTAAATTATTAGTCAATAAAATAAAAATTAAATTAAAAATAAAAAAAGAGTTATTTAAAAAAATAGAACAAAAGATTATTTGCAAATTGCAAATAATAGTAATAATAGTAAGTAAATAATAATAATAGTAGAAAAAAGTGTAACTAAAATGTTCAAAAATGTTTTAACATCATAAGTCAATACGCTAATTATAGCCTTTATGTTAATATTTATGACCTTCTTCAATGAAGAAATAAATTCTATTAATAACGTAAATTCTATTAATGGATAAAGTTTAAAACTTCATCATTTTAATTCAACTGAAGCAACTAGAAATTAAGTCATGAAGCACTTAGTAATTCTGAAAATTAAAATTTTCAGTAAAATAATTACCATCAGAGCGAAAAAATTAACAAATACATGGCTTAAGTACCGTATATTTTGGTTTTATTAAGCAGAATTACAGCTTCATTTTTACCGAAAATATCATTACAATACAGTACGGTAATTTTACCAGAATTAATTTCTCCGTGTGAGTTCCAAGCGACTAATCATAATTTTTTTTTAAAATTTGTGATTTTATAACTTTAAAACTAACTTACTCATCATAAATCGTTTTGACGGAATTGACTGAGCCACTATCGTTGAAATTAAAAAAGGAGAAAAACTTACCTTATTTAGAAATTATTTCAAGTTTCCAATACTATCGATCTTTCAGTGTGATTAAATACATTTCAGGTGTATTTTTCGCTACGGCAGAATCAAAGAAAAAAAATCTCTACTTACTTTGATTGTTCTGTAGTTTCTTTCCGAGATTACTGAAATCAATTTACCATGTGGGTCCCACATAAGCTGTCTCGTTATGGTTACAAAATAACAATAATACTTATTTTATTAATCTCAAATAGAGATCGTAGTGATTATTTCAGTAATAGATCGCAGTTATAAAAGTATACTCGATCCAAAACAATAACTTAGAAATTTAAGAAAATGTATGATTTTATTTGTTTCTATTAGTACTTTATTTGCTTCTATTGCCATTAAACAATAGTAATATGTAAAGCGTTTTTCTTTAAAGATGTTTTTATTTTTTAGCATAAAAATGTTTTGATATGTAGTTTAAACAACGTTAAAACTTCATTGATGATATAAAGTTTATTTGTAAATACAACAGCAGACTGTTTCAAATCGATATGTACTAACACTCAATTTGTCTTTTCAAATTCAATTTGTTTTTTATAATTTAATCACAAGCTTTGCAATTATTTAGTGACCTTCTTTAATATTTGTATCTTTGAAAGCATATTTGTTCAATATTTATAAGTTAGTATTTAAGCTCATGTGATAGAAAATAAAAGAAAAACTTACTTGAGTTAAATAGTTGGTATAACATCCAAAAGAGGGCAATTACAGCCGTTACCATACAGGGCACGATTTTCAATTTCTTTTCTGGTGGCTTGTAATCTCATCTTTCATTTGACTAGGAGAGGACATTTAAGTTTATTCACTGACTTTAGACTCACTTAAGTTTATTCACTGACTTTAGACTCACTTAAGTTTATTCACTGACTTTAGACTCACTTAAGTTTATTCACTGACTTTCACGGACTTAAGTTTATTCACTGACTCTAGACTGACTTTCACTGACTTAAGTTTATTCACAGATTATTTTACCTCAAATTAGGCAGTCGCAGGAGGTTTAGATACGTTTCAAGTACGGGCCAAATCAGACCAGTTCATTTGGTCACAACCCATTAAGCGTCACCCATTTTGAGAACTTTTACTAAGATTTTATTTTTCTAGGGGTATTTAATAATGTTTTTGTATTTTGGTGGCAGATTCAAGATATTTCACAATAAAGAGGGCACTTAAGGTGCTCTCTAATGGCTTCACCTATACTTTCTGCTTCTTATGAAGTGTAAATTTCATAAACGAAGTTCATTATGAAGTGTAATTTTACTTTCGTGGCATAAATTTTAAATTCTTGAAAATTTAGTTGAAACGAAAAATTCCATGAATGTATAATCGGAAATGAGGTGTTTAGACATGGACACAAATCGGAAGTGAGGTGTTTAGACTTGGACACAAATCGGAAGTGAGGTGTTCAGACATGGACACAAATCGGAAGTGAGGTGTTTAGACATGGACACAAATCGGAAGTGAGGTGTTTAGACATGGACACAAATCGGAAGTGAGGTGTTTAGACATGGACACAAAATTTGAGAAAGGAAACATTGTACATTTATGCAACGAGAGCAAAATGATTATATAAACATTTGCTATTCAGTTTATAGTTGTGATGGAAGATTCTAATTGCTTATTGTTGTTCTGAATCATTTGCAGTATTATTTCAGCATGTCTTGTAGTAATCTATTTAAATGTGGTTATGAATGTCAGGATTTTTTTTAAGGATGACGTGTGATACCAGTTTAATAGATCACCATATTTATAACGATTACTTTTTAACTAGGAATAAGGAGGCAACTTTTGAATTAATTAAAGTCTTACTGATTGACTCAGTTGAGGACCTCGTTGAGAAAGCATGAGTAAAATGACTAACATTTTAAAGCTGCTCATGAATTGATATTATCAAGTATGTATTACTGTTTGTGGTCACTTTTTTGAGACTTTATTGTAGACACTGCTTCAAAAAATTACATTTAAAAAATATACTTTGCGATAATATAATGTATTTTCCTATAGTGTCTCATTTTCTTGCGTACTTGCCTAACACTGTAGTTGGGTACTTTTTTCCATACATTCCTGTATAAGAAATAAATATTTTAATAAAATATATCACCCTTTAAGTGCTTTCCTATATCGGTTTAATAGAGGGAACACTTAGTGTCTTTTTTTTTCTTTAACTTTTGCAGAATAGAGAGGAATTCGTGCTCATTAGATTTGTAGTTATGTAGCGCATAAATATTTTTTTTCAGTTGTTTCTTTTCTTTATTTATTATTTTTTACTAATAAAAAGTAGAAAATAGTCGTCCTTGTGTTTTTAAAAATTCGTTATCATAAAGTTTGAATTTATTAATTGAAAGATTGAATATTTAAACTCAAGCAAAATTAATGTATTACCCATCTTTAGATTCTAAAGCATCCATTAGTTTATATCTATCAGTAATATTTATAAACAACTGGAACTGAAGATATAATTCCCAGCCAAGACTCATTGCTCAAATTTTTTTAAAGGAAGCGGATATTTTGCCTTTCTCAAACTAATCCAAATAATTCTCGTATTTTATTTATATTTTATTCTTTACTTGCATTTGGCTAGAATCCAAAATTCTTTTACATTTTGTGTTGCTTGAACGAGCAGACGTGGTCTGAATATACGAAAGGTATGCAGCTGACGAAAAAGACGTAAGTAGCGACGAATTAAAATTGTAGAAAAAATTTAAATTGTAGAAAAAATGCTCAATACTGCTTGACAATTCCAATCTTTCATCATTTCCTCCTTATTTTATACTTCCGCTTAATTTGAGAATTTAAATAAACCTTGAATATAAATAAGGAAAAAAAGGAAACGAAATAAAAGGTTAAAAGCAAATCATTTTTCTTATAAAAAATAAGTAAATAACACACAGTACATCATTTTTTCTAAAAAAAAATCTTTTTATTTAATCGTTGTTGAGGGCACTTTAACAAAATAAGATTTCAAACAAAGTAGTTGCAAAAGTAAGAAATAATTTTTTAAAGATTATTGATGCTTATTGTGAGAATTATGTATTTATTTAT
Organism: Parasteatoda tepidariorum; assembly: GCF_982258835.1. Taxonomy (NCBI): domain Eukaryota; kingdom Metazoa; phylum Arthropoda; class Arachnida; order Araneae; family Theridiidae; genus Parasteatoda; species Parasteatoda tepidariorum. Next base: position 68,774,177 of record NC_141765.1, read on the forward strand.
CTTCTACAGCTAAATGTTAGTCTTAAAAGTATTAAAAATATTAAGTAAGATAATATTCTACATTACCGATACACTAAAAGATTTGATATAAAAACTAATAATTTCAAATAGTGCGATTTTATTTTTTTGATAAATATTGGTTTATTTATTTATTTTCTTAGAGTGATAGCTTCTTGAAAGATAAAAAGTAAGATTTAAAAAAAATATTTAATTACTTTTGCTCAACTGAACACTTATCTTAAAATGTTACATAGTGAGCACAGTAAATTTCCTCAAGATCTGTTTAAGACACATTATTAAATTATATTTAAAAACTATCTTTATGCTAACGGTAATGAGTTCACAACTAAAGTAATGAGCAATCTAGAGTTAAAAAAATTGAAATTTTTGGTTGAAAATTTTTTACACCATTTATATCAATGCAATTTTAAATAACAAAATAAAATTCATAATTTAAATGAAATCTTGAACTTTCTTGGGAAATAAAAATTTAAAAATACTACTTCTTTAACATGGAAAAATACGTAAAAAGTAAAATTAATATTAATTTCACATTAAGAGGAGTTTTATCCTCCCTATACTATTGGGACCATATATTCCAGATTTCGGCTACCTAGCATATTTTGAAGGATTAAAAATCCATATCCGTCTACAAAAAATAGGTATATTTATTCAAAGAAGGTAGGGCTTTGTGTCTGATTTTGAAACTTTTTGCGCACTGCATATTTACAAATCTCAAATGTCACGTTTTCCATATTATTTAATAACGAAGTTAAATTGCGCACATATATTTTAACTCTTTTTAAACAAACATGTCTTTTGTCTGAAAACTAAAATAATAAAATAAGTTCAAATATATTAATCTAGGTAGATACTCGGGTACTCAATTTATTGGTTTGAAGGTAAGTAAAGGTTTGTAACGCTGTTGTTTTTTGTAACAGCGTTACGAAGAAAAAAGACAAATTTATATGTAAATTTATTTGTTGTCACAAATGATTTAAATGTCATATTTTTTGTTCTGTTATTTAGTTAAATCAAGAATCACGAGTAATATTTTTCTCTTCCTTGTAAATAATGCTTAAGACCACCACATATATTTTAGTATTTTATTACTATCTTAAAAAAAAATTTTAATGTCTAAAAAATAAACCATAAACATGGCAAATGATATAAGTTTTGCCTTTAGCATGGTTGGCAACTATCCAAGCTATAAAAATGAATAGCCTGTTTAAAAATCATTGTTACCTTAATATCAACTGTCATTATGTCACATTGCTTTTCGTGAGGACGATAAAAAACGATTGCTTTTTAGATAGTAAGTGTATGAGAAATTTACTCATCATTTTTGGCAGGGAAAAAGTCTAAAGAGGAAAAAAACTGTTGAATTTAAATATTTATATATTTTTAATGTTATTGAATTTATAAGCATAAAAGCTACTTCAACTAAAAAGCAATGCTTTGTGTTCTCATTCTAATTTTGTTCCGCAGTGGACTGATCGTTAAGACACGGTTCCCAGCAGATCACCGAAGTCAAGCATCACTGGCTACGGTCAGTGTGCGGGTGGGTGACCACTTGGATTAGTCTGCGTAGGGACCGAGGATGTGCGGTATTGGTCCTCGTTAAACTGTGCTACCGTAAAGTGCTCGACTTCGCGCGCAGGTCGTCGGGCTACCGAAGCGGGGGTGCCATCCCTTCCGCAGAGGATCAAAATTGTGATGGCATGTCTTCGGATCATCCTCCGGGATGTTTCCCAGACCGTCGCCAATAGCCCATTGTGCAGCTCTAGTGCGACGTAAAGTAACAACAACAACAACATTCTAATTTTAATTTTTTTTAAAGAAAAACGAATGTATTTAAATAAACGTCATAGGTGAATAAGCAATTGCAAATTATAAAATTTTGAAGTACATTATGTTTAAGGGTAATGCTCTTACTTGTATACAGCCAGAAATTTCCCGGAAAAAATTGGCTAAATAAGAATTTTTTTCATTATTTTACCATATTCTAACAAAACAATAAAATAATCATCAATAAGATGGCATTGAAATTGTTAATTGCGAGAAAAATTGTTCATTAACTGGTTTCATCTCATACGATTTAACAACCAGAATTTTATCGCACCAACAAGGCCCACCTAATAAAGTGACGCACCACCTAATAGTTCCTTTCAGCTTCATATATATATTACAGCAGAGAGGGCTAATCAGTCAATCTCATGACCGGAAGAACAGAGGTTTGAGTGCCTGCTTTGACACCATATTTCCTCCATTTATTCAACACATGAGGTGTTTCCGGTGCCTTGCATTCTTGGTCACTCTAGACTAATTAGAATGCAAAACTATCATTTACGCATAGATGGCAGCACCACGGTGCTGGCTAACACAGAAAGTTCAGTATTTATCATCTCACGCAATAGATGGCACCATTAAATAAACTAATAAAGCCGGCAGTTCACTTGACAAAACAATGCTCAACCGAAAAATAACTCCAATGTCCATTACCGAACACTAGGCCTAGCTCCAATGTTCAGTTGAATTTCTTTTTTATGGTTTTGAAACCATGCTATTTGTAAATGGTTTAAAAAATTGTAGAGTTTTGTATTAATGATTTTTAACCAAGCAAGTCTTAAACAGTTTCAAAACAGTAATGGCAAAAAAATTTTCTTTACTTTAAACTTTACGGTTAAATGGATGGACTGCTGCCGATTATTTTGCAGTCATTTTAAAATGAAAATTTTAACAGTGTATGTTATATTACTGCCAAGTTAATTTGGTAAAACATTTTTTTCCAACGATGACATCAAAATGTTATTATTATTCATGAATATACTTATCGAATATAACATTTACTGTATCTAAGTGATTGCAAAGGATTAGAACATACTTCATTGAACATAAAAATTACATTTATGTTGCATTTTAAAACCTGTCCTAATCAAAATTATATATTATTAAGGTACAATTGCGAATCGATTTTGTAAAAAAAATGATCTCGGTCAATATGAATGAACTGTTATTACTTTGTAATAGCTGAAACATCCCTAACTAAATAAAATTTACTCTAACAGTTTTACAAATTCATGCTCAAAAAATGAAATTAAATTTTAAAAAATTGCACTTCAAAGATGATTTTTATCTTATCAAGTCATTAACTCAACGCTTCGTGTGTTATTAGTTAATTACATGCTTTGTATTTAATGATTTTATTAAACGCTGTAATGCTATCGATTGATTAGGGCCAAAACTAAAAATAATAATAATCCTAATGCTGCCTTTAAATTTTCAGAAATTGTGTAAGTCCCAAGATAGAACACCCTCACTTACTTTTACGTTAACGACAAACACGATGCTTATAAATAATAATCAATGAATCTAAATCTCTGTTATTTTTTGGCTTTCTTGATGTAATTAAGACTGTGCTCTTTTGCCACATCATATCACAATTTGTTTTATCAAATTATGTTGTATTTTTAGTAAGATTGATTTTTTAGAAGTTATTCATGCATGTTATGAGCATATCTCGCTAATAATCTCTATGTTGATTACGAAAATGATGAAAAACGTTGGTATGAAAAAAGCCATATTTCTTATATGAAAAGTGTTTAGGATTTATTTTTTACTTTTAAGCAACTGCATTATTTGAGTTAGTTAAATATGCAAATAATCAGAATTGTTCATTTATTTTATTGATTTAGGCTATAATACGTATCAAGCTGCAACGAGCTAAGTGGCTTTATTAGGTGAGCCTAGATGGTGCGATAAAGTTCTTGTAGCTTAACCGTATTAGATGAAAGCAGTAAATAAACGATATTTCTCACACTTAAAATTTTGAATACCATCTTATTTATGGTTAGAAGACTGTTTTGTTTAAATATGGTAAAATAAAAATTAAATAAATTTTTATTTAACCATTTCTACCGAGAAATTTGTAATAGTGTACTTATAAAACGTTTTCTATATTTGAAACCTAAGTTATTAATATTGGTACTGCAATGCAGACACATATATCTACTTGGATTCTTTAGTCCAACCGTTTAGACTATACCGTTTAGATTCTCATACTATAAGAATTGTTATATCTTAGTCGTTTTACAAGTTAAGTCACGGTTTAGGAATTAAAACCTCTTTAAAATGTTAGTCACGAGAAATACTCCCGAATACTTGTGACCTTCGAACGTCTAAATGTAATTTCCTCGCTTTTCTTGTTTTGTAAGCAAAGCATTTTTATTAGTAATTCCCAAAAGAATTGCAATTGAGCATATACAACAAACTCAGCTAAACCAATAGTTTAAACTACTATACTTTACGTTTATTAAATTTGAGAACATCTTGAAACTAATATTTTTGTAACAATATATTGAAACCGTTTTTTTATATATCTGCATTTAAATGGAAAAAAGACACGGTATAATTAACTATTGTATGCATGTATATTGTTCTATTTATAAGAAAAACACATGACTCTAAATAAGTCTGAAAAAAAATACAACTTTGAAGTAAACATTTTTATAGCTTTTAGAACATAATTTATATAAATAAAACTAAAACAAAAAACTGTAATGTACTTTGATTTATTGTATTCCATCTATAATAAATTCACAAAACTAATATTTTATTGTACTAAAAAAATAGTACTTATAATAAATATATATAAATAGTATATATATATATATATAGTATATAAATAAATATAAATGATAATAAAACAAAACTACGGAGTACTTAACTAAACTATACTTAAATTTATTTCCTTTTTGTAAGAGAAGCACAAACTTTATTTTACAGGAAAAAATTTAAACTAAAAAATATCAGCCATAAATATACTTTTAACTTATAATCCACATGCTTTAGAAAAAGGCACTGTTACGTATTTGTTCTTCCTAAGAAATGTTTTTTCACCATACAGAAAATGCTACACTTTATTTTGTTTTATCGTACATTGCATGAGGAAATATCATTAATTCCAATGCAATTCAAGTAGTTTTCTAGAAGATTTATGAGAATAGTTTTTTCAAATTTTTAATCCTTATACATCATGTGAATAAGTTATAAGTTACATTCGAAAATAGTTGTGGAAGAAAAAATTTAAAGTAAGAATGACTTATTGCAAAGTGCAAAAAGATTAAAAGACTTAAAGAATTTGAAACAGATGATACTTAGAACATTATGTTACATTGTTGTTCATTTCGATTAAAAAAAGAAAAAACATTATTTCCATCGAAATTATATGTTACAGAATAAATTGAATATGTTACAGAAATAATTGATATGTTACAGAATAAATTTTTGATAAAATCATTTGATTTTATCAAATCAAATGATTTACACAAAAATCCAATATTGTTCAAATGTTTTCCGTTCAAAAAAATTATGGGGATGAAATACCAAAATGATCAAGAAAATAATTACTGTCTTAAAATAAAGTGTAAGTTTCACCATCATTCGACATGAATAGTGTGTTCAAACGGATAACTTTTTAGAAACTCCCTCTACTGACTACAAATTAAACTGAATGGACCACTAAATAGCGCAGAGCCATAGCGGATAAACAACAACAAATATTCGAGATTAAAATAAAAAAAATTACGATGAAAATTACTCAAATTAAAACTTTATATGGTTCTAGAATTTTTTTATCTGTCTATCTATCTATATATATATATATATATATATATATATATATATATATATATATATATATATATATATATATATATATATATATGTCACGGTGAAACACCGAAATCTGGTGAATGTCAACTTTCATGTAGTCGCTTGGTGTATGTCCGAAGTATTTGCTAAATACCCTTATTTCTGACTCTCACCGGTGAATGTCAACAATCACATAGTCGCGTTGGTGAATGTCCGAAATATTTGTTATATCCAATTTTATATTAATTTATTCGTTCATATTATTATATTTATTTGATATATTTATATTTATTCTTTATTTAAATACTTACTGACGATAGATTAGAAAAAAACATCAGTGTTTGGAGCATCGGGAAAATATATACCGGGCTATGGCACTTGCCCTTAAAAAAACATCAGTGTAGGATATACCGGGCAAATGTATACCGGGAAGTGGCACTTAACCTTAAAAAAACATCAGTGTAGGGTGTACCGGGCAAATGTATACCGGGCAGTGGCACTTAACCTTAAAAAAACATCAGTGTAAGGTATACCGGGCAGTGGCCCTTAATCTGAAGAAAACATCAGTGTAGGGTATACCGGGCAAATGTATACCGGGCAGTGGCAATTAACCTTAAAAAGCATCAATGTAGAGTTAAAATATCGAATAAATGAAATTATATCCACGAATAAATTCATATCAAATCGAATGTAATAAATATTTCCGACATTCACCAAAGCATATCTGTGATTGTCGACATACACCGGTGAGGGTCCGAATGTACAAGAATGTAATGAAATATTCGATCTTTCACCGACGTATTTGGTGTTTGTCGACATTCACCGGTGAAAGTAAACAACCACCGATTTCGGTCTTTCGCCGTGGCATATATATATAGTTCAAAATGTAGAGAAAACAAGGGAAAAATTACAGAACAATGAAAATAGGGGTTTGAGTGTTTCTCACGCTATTGTATTGATATATTTTGCTTTGGCTATATTAATGCAATATTAGAAAGCACTATTTTTTGCGGATATAATCGTGTGAGCTGATGAAAAGATTATATCTTTTATTTTCCGGATTTTTTAAAATTTGTCGTCCTTTTTTTCCGGTTTTTTGTTTTTTTTATTATTATTTTTCTTTTTTTTCCCCTTTTTTCATTATTCTGTAATTTTTTCTTTGTTTTCTCTACCCTTTGAGTGCCATTTACTTGCAGCTGATGCGCTATATATAAAACTTATTGTTTTCTGTCTTTATTTATTATACTATATATATATATATATATATATATATATATATATATATATATACATACGAGAGAGAGAGAGTGGAACTTTGCTTTTACTTTATTTCGCTTTCTACGTGTTTTTGTACTGGTCCGTGAAAACTGCATGTACCGATAATGTTAAATTATCCCGAATTTTACGTAACGCTTTTTAAGAAAATTTAATTCGTTCTCGGTGTCCAACTGGAATATTGGCCCTGTGGAATGAAATTGCATGTGTGCGTATGTTGACTCCACATCATATAACTTTTCAATTCCTTAAATATCCGATTTAATTCCTGTTCCAGATGATAGCGATAAAAACGATGGAAATGAGCAAAAAATATCGGAGGATATATCCGAAATTGATTAAGAGTTTGAAAGTATAAAATCTCAAACATTTGCGAATGTAAACAATCAAGGAAAATTGGCAAACTATAGTAAAGTATTGAGACGTATATATCTAAAAAAAAAAGTGTAAAGGTTATATAGTTGATTCTAGTAGTTCATCTAGTTGTGTCAATAAGATATAAATTATTAAAAAAAATTTTTACTCCTATTTTACTCTTACCCGCTTTGTGCGTTTTTTTAACGGATATATATATATATATATATATATATATATATATATATATATATATATATATATATATATATATATATATATATATATATATATATATATATATATACATATATGCATCTTTTGATCTTTTGTCTTATCTTCACATATCTTTCGTCTTTACACTGGAAAATGTCTACATTCAACAGTGAGTGGTGAAAATTAAACTCAGAGTCCCTTTCAATTTAACAAACAATTATCAAGAAACTTCATCCCAGTATTTAAGATAAATGTAAAGTTGATGTAAATGTTACTCTCAGTTAAAGTAATAAACAAAATGATACATTTACCAAATCGTAAAATTACTTAATTTAATTCTCTAACGGAAAGTCGTTAACATCCATGACAGCAAAGATAAATGTTCAGTAATCTGATCAAGAAGCATCATTAACAGTCTTGGTGATTAACTTGAAAAGTGGCATGTTAATATTAAAATCTCCGGATTAAAGTAAAACTTTATATCAGCTAGAAATACAACATAGTTGATTAAATTTATCGAGAGAAATTTATAGTGGATGAAAACTTTGTTTTCTTTATTTTAAGCTTTAGAAATAAATATTATAAAATATAATAATTAAAATTTCAAAGAACTAAAAACAACGGAATATCAAAGTTGCGTTATTCTGAGTGACTATGTTATTCTATGTTTATTTTAAGTGTATTTTAGAATAAAAATTTCAATTGGACATGATGTATTAACATGATATTGTCTCCATTGAATTAAACAAAAATAATTAGCATTAAATATGAAAAAACAAGCAAGGAAGACTTGCTTATCGTAATTGGCATTTTTTGCACCAATAAAAAAGTAATTGCTGAAAGCAGCCTGGGAGAATAGAATCTCGTTTGACCAGTATAAAGCATAAATAATGTATTGTTAAATAATTTTAATATCATTGATTAGATTTCAAATTAATAATGAAAACTAATAATTTCATAATGAAAACTAATAAAACTAATTAATAATTTCAGATATTATTATACAATTTAGTAATATGCTTGATTTCATTCTTATTTCATTCACATCTTTTTTTATCATATTTACTTCATATCATTCATGTTTTACTTCACATATATCAAGTGTTTTAATTTATTTCTTCGTGTATGGCCAGTTCTTACTTCAAAATTAGCTTTAAGGGAAGTTCTCTAATTTTAGTGTCTTGAATCAAAACTATAAGTTTAATCTCTAAATACTTTTGAGAAAGAAATTTTTTTAAATTTAGAAATATTTCTAATAGTATTTTAAAACATACAAATAGTTTTAAAAATTTCTTTCTTTCTTTAAATAAAGGTCTAATTTCTTCCTTTCTTTTAAACTCTTCTTTTTTTTTACTTTTTCGCCTTTATATTATTATTTTTCTTTTCTTTTTATTATTAAATTATTAATATTTTTTAAAAAATCTCTGTGCAACATGTTTAAACATAAAAAAAAATTTCATTTAAAACATGCAGAAATTTATAAATATACAGATGATAAGCAGAAAAATAATACATTTCGAATAAATTGTGTTTATTTCTGGTGCATATTGTGCTTCTGGAAAATAAGCCTAACCTAACTGTTAAACACTCGCAATCGTCATAAAAATGTTAGGTTAGTTACTAAAAAGAGTTATTTTATCTGATGAAAGAGCCTTCAAAGTACAGTTTTAATTAGTTTTAACTATTTGATTAACAGCCGCCAGCAGGAAAAATCAGAGTATAAATCTTTGATACATAAAATAAGCACTTTATTTAAATCTATTTCAAACTAAATTAGATGTTTCGCTGTTAGGCTATCAGCATTTTTAAAGAAAATTTTGTGTATTTAAAGTAATGTTATTTCGAAAAATTCACATGACATTTTTTAATACTAAATTGTGCCAGGAATTTAATACAAAGCTTCCATTCATTTAATAGAATCAGCTGTGTTTAAAAATAGTTACAAGTAGTAAAGAAAACCCATTGAATCGTAGGAAATGAGACGGCGCCGTCTGTCCTACGACAAATAGAGTATTCTTAGGAAAATCACCATCTATAATTGCCTCCAATTTTTTCGTAAAATAGTTACAACATGGTGCTTGCTATTCGGTGCAGAAGAATGTTTCTTCTGCACCGAATATCAAGTAAACAAATGTTCTAAACCCCGAAGATAAGTTTCATTAACTATAAAGGAAATTGTAACTTTTACTTAAGGAAATTAAGTTTCATCAGCTTGCTTTATTCACTTCAAACTAAGGAAAGTTTAATAACTTATTTTATTAAAAATGGCTCAAAATATTTATTCTTAACATACTTTTTTTATTATATATCAATTTGAATTAAATTTATGACAAGAACTTAGTTAAAAATTCTGTGAAAATTATAATTAAAGGAGAGTAATTAATTTTAATTTAAAAGTCTTACATTTGTATACAGAAGTCATTAAAACTAAAATAAATTATACAAATTAATGCTATTTAGAGAAAAAAAAGCACCTTTTTTTGAATATCGCAATTAGTTTTATAATGTATTTGGAGTACAATCAAATCCTCAAATCTCAAAACAGATTTGATTTTTTTTTCATTAAAAAATTCGTGGCAATCTTATAAGATAATTTAGATAATATGAACTAATATACTAAGTACAAATATTCAAATGATGACAATTAATTATATTTTTAATTTTAATAATTATTGTTCTTTGATATGATTATTTATATTAAATAAAGTAATAACGTGATTTGTATTAATTTAGGATATTTATTAGTTTTGAAATTGTTGTAAAATGTATAATGACTTGCTAATAATGAATTGTTAATCATTCATTTCAAGTTTTTTTATTTAACAACGTGTCTTTTTTAACTCAATTTTTACATTTATGTGGCTGTTAATAGTCACAAGGGGTAAAACGAATTCATCTCTCAGAAACAAGCACCCGAGGAGAATAGGTGTTATACCAAAAGTGAAAACTACTGTATTTATCGGTTCTTTTGTATTAGAAAAAGAAAAGTAAAGCACTTTGCAACAGTCAATTACTAGCAAAGAGGGTCATTAAAGTTAAATCTTTACATTTTTGTGACCAATGGCATGGTGATGGCAATATGTGAAGCAGTGAACATCGGCCATCTTTACTTCCTAGATGGTGATCTGAATTTGGGTACGCTTCAAATCGCCGCCTTCGGATGGAACCCCAGTTTCACATGAAGGCTAAGTGTCAAGGCTATGTCCCATCGTGGCTAGAATAGCCGAGCATTAACCTGCTTAATATGGTGCTTAATACTACAAAAATTATGTAACTTAATCTGCTGCCTTGGTGAGTTTCAAAAATATATATCAGCTTTTTTTCCAGACGTTAGGAAAAAATCAAAATCTAACCGTATTAAAACTTGAAATATGAGTACCTGGCTGGTAAAAAAAGATTGGACACTGTCCGATATCTCGAGTAGAATACATCGGATTGTAAAGGGAAACTAGACGCATTTTCTGTTTTCAAAAGGTATCCACTGATAATATTTTAGATCTTACACCCGCAACCCCTGAAGGTTGGGGACAACTTTGAAATATTAAATATGAACCAGTATTTTTTTATTGCAGATTAGGATTCTCTAGAAAATAGGTTTATGCATTTTGCTTTTTAGATGGTGCTGTAACCGAGAAAATCAAAATAGGGTAGAAACTGTTTAAGATTATGATAGCTCGAGATGCATCAGAATGAAAAAAATAAAATAAAATAAACCTGAAAATGTTTTTTTTTTTTTTAAATTTTTAGTTTTATTTATTTTATTTGCTGTAGGTATTTTTGATAAAACTTTTTTAACGTGTTTTTTTTCCTTATTGATATGATTATTCTCACCATTATTAAATGATGGTATCTCGAGAAACATCAGATTGAAAAAATAATAAAATAAATAAAACTAAAAATGTTTTGGTATTTCTTTTATTGGTAAAAATAATGAAAATATTAATCACATTCTTTTAACGAGCTTATTTTTAACTTATTGATCTGTTAGTCTCGCCATTTTAAACAGCTTGTACTCCATTTAATTTTTATCGGTTACAGCACCATCTGTAAAAAAAATGCATAAACCTAGAACTCATATAGGGTTAATTTTTTTCTGGATAATTCGAATATGCAATAATAAATGGGGTTTTATGTACTTAAAGTTTCAAAGTTAGCCCCCATTCCCCCCAAATAGGGCAGAGATGAAAGATAGAGTTTGGTATTACAAGATAGCTTTGAAGAATCAATGAATGATACAATCGAAACATCAACTTTAATAAATAAATGGTTTCATTTAATATCCTATTAAGAATACAGCAAAATTCATACCGTATTATAGCACAAGGTATCTGTGATTTAACTGTAATTCAGCGATTTTGCGGCAAATATAATGATAAAAATATTATACGATATGACGATATCTCAGGATTTTTATTCCATAAAGCTTTGCAAAATAAGTACCGGTATCCTCAGTACGAGAATTTTAAAATTTTCATTTCTCTAGAAATATTTTAATGATTCCATTCACAATTTTAATTTCATCATTGCATATATGTCTGAGATTTTGTATACATCCTAATTCAAAAATGTTTTGATCATCATTTAGGAAAATTCATCAAGAAATTGTTAATATTTGCAAAAATGAGCCTTATCATCATAATTATAATAGTCGTTGAACAGCCAAATAAATTTTTAGTTTACGACTACAAATGTTCACCTCCGTAGCCTTGTAATATTGAACCCAATCCAGAAGACAAGGGAAATCCTTGATTAAGTATTTGGAGATATTTGCCATGGTGGGGGAATTTTTGATGGACTCGCATTTGCGTTACTTGGAGAGGAGTAGTACTAGTTTTATCATTGTGTGGTTTCTAAAACCATTTCTGTAGATGAGGCGGATATATATATATATATATATATATATATATATATATATATATATATATATATATATATATATATATATATATATATATATATATATATATATATATATGTATGTATGTATGTATATAACAAAATAAATAAATACAAAAAAACACGAAGAAAATTAAGAAAAACAATAAGTTTCATTTATTGCGCATAAGCTGCAAGTAAACAGAACTCATTAGATAAGTTCAAAATGAAGATAAAACAAAGGAAAATTACAGACATATGAAACAAAAGGGGGGGGGGGGAATAATAATGAAAAAATAGCAAACGACTGGGGAAAAAAATTTTTTTTTTAAAAACACGGAAAATAAAAGATATAATCTTTTCATCAGCCAACACGATTATATCAGCAAAAAAGAGTGCTTTTTGATATTGTATCAATATAGCCAAAGCAAAATATATTAATACAATACTGTGAGGAGCACTCAAAAAAATTTTTTTACAAAAATTATTACAACTAAAATAGAACACAATAAGTAAAAATAACACGTAAAAACAGAAAATAAAACAAAATAAAAAGAGAAAAAAGAATGAAACAAAAACTATAAAGTGAGTAGCGAATTCAAATGTACTTACATGAACGGGAAATTTTTCAAGAATAATTTAAAAAATATTTTCGTAAGAAGATTGCCAGATTGCATAATATGAAAACAAAAGCGCAATTTGAGCGTAACTAGATTAGTAACTCCTCTAGTTACGCTCAATTTGCGCTTTTGTAAAATATATATATGTATAATTCTTGAACCGATATTAATTAACTATGGCTAGGTAACCGAGAGATGTATGGCCTTATATGTCAGTTTATAATTCATTTGCAGTTCATATTTATTTTCATTTTATAGAAACAACTTAGAATCCCTTTATTTTACTTTTATAACAATTAACTTGCAAGGATCATAAGCTTCTTTAAAAAAATTAATTTTCAGCAAATATTATATTCATTTTCCATGAATAAAGTCATAACTTGAGAAACGATGAAAAAGAATATATTATGATGGCATTCTTCAAAATCATCGTCGCATCCTTGCAAAGTAATGCCTTCAATATTGAATTTTTCTTACCCAACTTTTTGGCCAATCTGTTTAGGTAAAAAATAAACGAGACAAAATAATGGTTCCCTTTTTGTCACGTAGCTCAAACTAATTCTTTGCTCCAAGTATGTCGTTCATACATTTTGTTTTAGCTGGAAAAGTATCATTTCTTTCTTTCTACTAAACGAAAATATTTACTGTGTATCTATTGTTTTGAGAAAAAAAACATTTACTAGATTTAGAGAATAAAATAAAAGAATTACGAGAAAAACTATTTTGTGAGAAAAACTATCATTCTGATTTAAAAAAAAATATACGGTATTTAAACTATTCATTTGGTGATTTTTGGGAAAATGGTTAATGAACATGGAATAATGGTTAAAGAACAATTTATTTAATTGTTCTTTAATCATATTCGTACTAACAGTTGAATAATCATAAATAGGAAGATAATCAAACTGTTAACTGTGAGAAAATCGTTTCTTTGCTGCCTTAAGCTAATACGGTTAAATAACCAGAATTTTATAGCACCAACTGGGCCCACCAAATGAAGCTACTTAGTTCCTAGCCGATGGGTATGTAGTATAGCCGGGAGGACAAGTTTGTCAATCCTTTGACGAACAAAATGGGGTTTCGTGTCCCAGTGTTGACACCACTATATTCCCTCCTCTTCCTTCAACGCATGAAGAGTTTCCAGTGTCCTGCTCTTCGCAATTTGTGATCCTGGACCATTAAAATACGATACTTTCATTCACGCATGGATGGCCGCGAACCTGTTTCTTTTTCACTGTTTTGAAACCATGCTAGTTGTAATTGTTTAAAAACCTTATAGACTTGTATTCATGGTTTTTTTACCATACTAGTTGAAAACATTCTCAAAACCGTAAAGGTGAACATTTTTCTTCATCGTAAATTTTACGGTTTATTGGATGGGCAGTTATTTTACTATAATTTTAGACAGAAAATTCCAACAGTGTTCTTATTGCCATACATGTAGGAAAAAAATTATTTTGGACTGAATAGTAAATTTAAACGAATTACTGTGTTCCAAGGTATCATGAAGAAATTATGAAATTTCACAACTTTTGTCAAATTTTATCCATACTTCATTGAAAATTTTACGAAACGTTATAACCAAAGCGATGCTGCAAAAATTTTTTCAGATTTTTGGTGTTCCCCTAGAGGCTGGAAACACGGTAAATATATCATATTCTTATGGTTTTCATCATAATTTTTTTCTCAGTTTTTCGTGGATATAAAAAAATCAGCTTACTCTTAGTTAAAATAGATATTTAAAAAAATACCTTAAGTGAGATAAAAAAATAAGACTGTCAATAATAATTTACATTTTCTAAACATTTAAGATTATTACATATTTCTATTTCAATAATATAATGGACGTATATGTAAGATTAGTTCATGTGTTAGTATATTTAAGATAATTTTAGTATATGTGAGATAACAACTTCATAGCAACGACATAAGTTGAAGAAATTGCATGCCAATAAATGAAGGGGGAAGATAAAAAGGGACATTTTCAAATTTTTATACCAACTAGTGATGGAAAATTAATTGTTTTTGAAAATTTTAAGATTTTTATTAATAACAATTTTTTTTTAGATGTGTAGCATATCTTTAAAAGAATCTACATTTTGAAATTTTCATGATGTTTATAACTACAATTAAATAAAAATTTTCAAGAACATATAATTGATGAGAGCTATTAACTCTTTACCTTTAATTCATGTTAAACTACGAGTAATGTAAATTCCCCTCACCAACATAAAATATGCAAAAATTATATTATTTTTAATGTACATAATTGTTATTTACATATGCTAAAATACTTCGTTAAAGCATTGAATTGCCATTGTTTATAAATTTTAATAAATTATTTGTGAGATGCATAGTTTCATGCAGCCCTCGTAAGGCAATTTTTCTTCTTCTTATAAACCACGTTAATTTTTATTTTTATCGTTCTTCCTTATGAAAATAATGAGAATTAAAGATTTCCATTCTTTGATACATTAGAGGCGTGTATAATTTTTTTTGTCTACTCTCATTAACTGTTTAAAAATGCATTAAATATACTCATATATCTTCTATATACTATTTAAAAAGTAAAAACTTAAACAAAATTATATATTTAATTTCGTTATATGAATTATATTACAATGCTGCAATAACGCCAGATCCTTTAGTATTTGTCAAATACTAAAAAATCTATCATTATTAAACCTATCATTATTTAAAACTATAGTTAAAACTGTTTTCAAAATTATGCGCATATTATTTTACATTTGCTTATTATTTACTTATTATCTTTTCAAATTAAAAAAAGTTTATTTTTCAATTTCATTAAGTTTAAATAAAGTGAACTCAAATATATATGTACATATATTGTAATTTTATTCAAGCATTTTTCATATTTTTTACGGTGTATCGTTTAAAATTTTGAAAAACAAAACAACATGGAAATAATCATGAAAAAAATATATTTATACTTTTTAGATCTCTTGAGATTCAATACACGAAGAAAATAAAATCATTTCTTTTATCTAGTTCCAATAGAAAGAGAAAAAAATTTCACCATTAACAAGAAAATTAGTAGCATAAAGAAGACTCAAAATTTTCATAATAAATTAATTTTTTAATAAAGTTGAAGAACTTTCTGCTTTTTATTGATAGAGAGAGCTTAAAAAAATCCTCATGAATCGTAAAGAACTCAAAACATAACATTGAATTTTTTTGAATTTGAAGAATCATTCATGATCATTATTATTAGAATCACAGATGAGTGAAGTTAATATTAGTTTACATTCAATCTGCCCTCTGATAATAAAAACCTAAAAATCAAATTTTAATACCAATCAGTATTCTATCATACCTTTTCACAATCATTATATTACTTCCAAAAATCAACCAAACAGTTTACACAATAATCTATGTAATATTAGTAATATCTCAAAAGTGCAACATTTAATCAATAATATTTATTAAAAAACACCTAATACCCACCAATTCACACTTCAGATTTAAAATATATTATTTTTTAAGAACAATGCATACAAAATTAGTTATTGCATTTATTTACTATTAAATTTATTTATTTAATTATTATGAAAGAAAATATATTTATAGATATGAAACTTTAAATATTAGATCTAAATTTAAAAATTTACGTACCAATTGTATAGTTACTTCTTAGTTAGAGAGCAGACGCCACCACGTGGAAGAAAAGTTGCTTTTCTAAACTTCAAATTTGAAGAAAACTGCGCGAAATGTCCGAGGAAGAGCTTACAAGTTGGTCTTCCTTTTGCATCAAGCGCCATCCAACGTTCTGTTCCCAAAACGTAATCAATGGACCCCTCTCAAAAGGATTGGATATGCGCACGCATATTTTGGCACACCCGCTGTGTGACGTCAGAGTGGTGTTCTTTTAATCGGGGGCATGAAATGGGTCATCTATGAGTCGGCAAGTCATCAAATCGATGTAAAACTTCCATCGTGGGCGTTAATATGAAAAATTGTTGAGTATTTTACATAGAATGACGTAATGTTTTCACTATCTTTTTTGTGTAAAGGATATCATGAAATAAAACTCAATTCAGAAAAAAAAAAATATGAGACCATTTTTCAATAGTTTTAACTTGTATTCAGTAATAAAAAAGTAAAATTGGTTCCAAATTTTTTTTTTTTTTTTAAAAAAACGTAGCTCATCCAAAGACCAAGAAAATAGTTTTTGGAAACTTAAATCAATCAACTTAAGATTATCGATTTCTTTACCAGAAATAATAAATACTCCATTTTTTAATGTAATATTTTACAGGTCAAAATATATAATTTAAGAAAATACACATATAAGAAAAATGCATTTACATCAGATTTAAGTCCAAGATAGGACCTTTAAAACAATTTTGAAATGGGCTCTGACGGTTTTCTTGCAAAGCAAAATGGTTTCTCCTTTATTTTCATTTCATTATTTGGTTGTAAAACACTTTTTTTCTCGATAAAAACTCCAATGAAACTGAATATAAATAAGGAACTAAAATCGAAAATCATTACAATAAAAAAGGTGTCGAGTCAAATGTGTGACTTCATATAAATAATTAATTAATTGAATAAGCAATTCATAGAATTCTTTCAATGTTAAAATATTTCTGAAAAAAATACTGTAAGATTTTAAAAAAAATCGTAAAAATTAAGAAAAGGAATAAGATGCAATCGCATTTTTTAAATTTCTTAGATGAAAAGTTCATAATATATGCTTTGATTGTGACATTAAAAATTAATATCAATTAATCGAAGCGAAATTTAATTTTATATTCATAAATATTTTAAGTTTTTAACCATGTAGAAAAATAATCAACGTCTTAAGAATATTTCTGATTCGTTTTTTTTATTTAATCTTATAGCTTCTTGAATAAACTAGATTTTTTAATAAATTTTAAACTGTCTCAAAATAATTTTTTAATAATATATATTTTGATTTTTTGGGAGTTGAAATTAAAATAGATAATATTAAAATTTTTTTTTTTTCTTCTTGGAATTAGGACTGCATCTACTCCCGATACTGAGAGGCCAGAGGCCTTTTGTTCAATTTAAATTCTTGGTTTAATTTTTGTGTTTGAGGTTTCGCTTTTGTTTTTGTATTTTGTATATTTCATCTCTTTCTGTATTTGTATTTTTCTTCTCTTTTGATCTCTGTACGGCGTTAGGATAATGTCTGTATCGCCTGCTGCAATGGAAATAAAAAAAAATAAAAAAATTGGGGAGTTATGTAGCTTAATAAATATTTTCATGGTTTCAATAGCTTAGAATATATTTTATTCTCCTAGATAGATAACACTTTTAAACGAAAACAATCAGAATAGCTTTATTCGGATTTCTTTCAAAATTTAGATTAAAGGAAATGGTTCAAATTGGCAGATGTATTTTAATTTCGAAAAAGTAATATTTTGTAGAAAAAGTTTGAAAACTTTAAAAAGAAATTAAAAGTTAAATATTTGTATGCCGTAAAAGTTGCTGCAAAAATAGATATAGATAAATAGTGTTGATTCTTACGCTTCTGCTATCACTAAAATTAAGTTAAAAATATATAAGGTTTGCATTTACGAGAATTTTCTTAAAGAACTATGAGATGCAATTATAAGATGATTAAAAATATCTATTAAAACTTTAGCTATTTGAGTTTAAAATTTATAAAAGAACTAACGTTTTGAAAAAAATAGTATATTTAGGCTATATGTGAGAACTGAGCATTCACAAAATTGATAGATTTACTTTGATTAAAAATTGATAGATTTACAAAAATGTCTCAGAATTCTCATAGTAGATATTATTTAATATTGAAATATAGATTTAATTATTCTCCAGGAAACGGATATTATTTTTTAATGTTTGAAATTGATTTTTTTACAACTGGCTTCTGAAAACTATACCTCTTTGCCACTTTTGGTAGCATCTGTAACTTTGTGTAAGGGTGTAATTACCTGTCGAAATTTTATTGGGATTTCAAAACATTATTATAATAATAGTATTTTATATCTATCTAACTATATATATATATATATATATATATATATATATATATATATATATATATATATATATATATATATATATATATATATATATATATATATATATATATATATATATATATATATATATATATATATATATATATATATATATATATATATATATATATATATATTTATATATATATATATATATATATGCATATATATATATATATTATATATATATATATATGTATATATATATGTATATATATATGTATATACATATATTATATATATATATATATATATATATGTATATATATATGTATATATATATATTATATATATATTTTTTTTTCCAAAACTATCGGAATATTTAAAAGAATGCCGATTTTTTTCTAATCTCCACTACGTATCTTTTCTCAAAAAAGCTGGAGAACATCTTAGAAAACTTTTTATTGAAATAAAAATAGGACATCTAAAATGTCCGACTTTGACACAAAGAGTTGTTCAGCAAAACAAATATACATGCTATTTTTGTGCTAGATTTCTTTCTATGGTCAGATTCTATAGAACTTTGATTTTTAAAAAGTACAGGCCAATTTTTTTAGAAATCCGAAGTTCATTATAAAATTCAAACAAGTTCGAAATGATTTCATTTTTTTTTATTTTATGAAATTGAGTTTAATTAAAATAATTGGAATTACAAATTCAAATATAAGTTAGAAACTCAATTTTCTATATTTAAGCAGTGTCAATAATTATGCTGATTAAAATAACGTCCTTGTCAAAACATTTTCTTTTCTTGTACTTTCAATAACGTGTGTTATCTCCTTACTTACTTGCAAAATTGTCCGATGAAAATATTATTATTTCTGTACATTAAAGAATATTTTAAACCATTTATTAATTCCTTTTGCTTGTATTTATTAAGCCAATATTTTGATTTACATATTTTATTATTTGTAAAGTGATTGTTTTTTATATAAAATTTTTTAAAAGAAATAAAAAAGTTTATAAATAGACGTAAAATGTTGTTTAATTTGCTTTTTGGTTTAGAGAAATACTCGAAAATTTAAGATATAATAAATGATAATAGAATAAATGATAAAATACATTGTTTAAAGTTTGTCCGTTACCCTGATCAACTTACGGGTTCCTAATATATAAGTTGAAATTAATTCTTGGAAGACACGAATGCCCCTAAAATCTGTCGAAATGTACTTGATTGTTCCAAAAAATATTCCGTAATAGCCCGTTTGTTCCGTATTTGCGTTTAATCTTTTATTATTGTAAACAATAATCGTTTAACATAGTTATGTATCATCTTTCTAGACTCTTAGAAATAAAGCTCTCTCTACTGACGATTCAGAAATCTTTGAGCTATATTTCGTTTATTTAGAAAATGATTTCGTCGCAAAATTACGTGATTTGTGACGAACCCGGAACTCTCAAACCTATGACGAACCTTTAACTCGAAACTTCATCGTTGCGCATTGTGGGGGATTGTTAACTAGAATGACGAAACTAATTGAAGACAAGACAATCAAAAATAAAGTGACAAAAAAAACTTTACAAGAACTGTAAGGTGGGCAAGGAATCGGCCTCTTATCGATCCTGGGTTTGAATCCTGCTCCGGATATGGGTGTATTTTATTTGTCTTTCTTGTGTTATGAAGGTGACATTGATCCAGCTATAAAGTGTCCACGATAAAGTGATTATTAGAAACGTTCGATACATTAGGCAAAATGAGAGTTTTTTTTTTTTGAAAGAAATTGAATGACGAAATTCATTTCTTCGAAGAAGTGACAGAATCTGTTTCGAAATATTCGCTCAGAGTATATAATAGAAAATGGTTTCGTCAAAAACGAAGAAAGTTTCGTAAAATTTCAGTATTCATTTATATATATTATATATATATATATATATATATATATATATATATATATATATATATATATATATATATATATATATATATATATATATATTCTTTCCAACTTAACTGTATCTTACAAATAAGTTTTATGTATAAGATTATGTATATAGAAAACTTTACACAAGTGTTTTACTCAAAGCTCCAATTTATGCAAACTTCTTCACTTATATTAACTTTATTTCAAAGTAAATAACACGTTTAAAGTTTGCTTTGAAATATTGCAGTTGTAAAATATAAATCATAGCTTAAAATCAGAGCATTTCAGTAAAATATAATAAGATTTTTGATATAATATTTCTACCTAGTCGTAAAACTTTACGCTCTTGAAGATAAAGTAATATCAGTTTATAAGCACTGTATGTTTAGGGGATTCGTAGAGATCGACTTCAGAATATTTAAAAAGTATTTGCTATAATGTAAAACGTGCACCTTCAAAGTGTTTATAGTAAAATATTTTTAGGTCACTTATACATTATTTAGCGTTGGAAGTGTGGAAAGCGTCTAAAGTTTTTATAGCCAAACCTTTTCTTATTCTTAAAAGAACAATTTTCAGAGATTTTTAATGTTTGGTGACATAGTTTAGAACATTTTGGTAAATTTTTCTGTTAAAACAAAATGAGTTCAGATTAGAGCACAATTAAAAACCTGCTCAATTTTTTTCTTCTCCAAATAAATTTAATAAAGCTAATGTTAACACATTGTTAAAATATTACTCTTATGAATTATTAAACTAATCATATTTACAGAAATTAATCACAGGTCAAATTGTTCAAATTCTTTATAAACAGAGAAGTATTGTCAAAACTGCAGGAATATTGTGGTTAATTCTATGGGAAAAGCAAAAAGTTGGAAGATTTTTACCGAAGCAATTTGGTAATTACCTTGGTAAAATTGGCAATAAATTATGCTTTTATAATATGTGATAAAAATTTGTAAATGTGTTAAAATTTGGTAATTTTATCATGATACATTACAGCATGGCATAAAAATTATTTATTCGGCTAAATTACTTTTCAGCTTCGTATTTTAAATATGTGGTAATAAGTTTGAAACTCAAAATTGCCGGTAAATCGCTACCATTAGAATTACAGAACAGAAAAATTATAAAATGTATATATATAAATACTGTATAATTTGGTTTTGTTAACCAGAATTTTTGATATTTTACCAGAATTCTCATTACTATTCCACATGAAAATTTTTTTCTCCCTGTAGATCTGAAAGTTTATTCAGCAGATGATATTT
Source organism: Parasteatoda tepidariorum (assembly GCF_982258835.1). Classification (NCBI taxonomy): domain Eukaryota; kingdom Metazoa; phylum Arthropoda; class Arachnida; order Araneae; family Theridiidae; genus Parasteatoda; species Parasteatoda tepidariorum. The sequence goes on from NC_141765.1 coordinate 68,796,328, forward strand.
AATATAAAATATTCAAATTAAAAACCGATAGAATGAAATATATAAGCAGAATCTCCAAAAATATTTATTTTATTTTCATTCCCACTTGATATGCAATATTTATTTTCAGTCAATCAATAGAGTTACTTAAAAATAGTAATTCAAAAAACGACAGCGTTTTTTTTTTGTCTCATCAAATGAAGACGGTAATTGGAAATGCCTTGTTTAAATATCTTGAACGAACTTGGGAAATGCGTGTCTGGATTACCTGCGTAAACCAGTTTTCAAATTCATCAGGAACCTGTCTCATTTAAACAATTAATAGGCAGAGAAATAAAAACTTAAGTATTTAAAGACCAAGACTGAGAAAATTGTTATATAACTTTAAGTAAGTTATTTTAAACTTCGTAAAAGCCAATCAGCCGTTTGTACAAGCAAATTTACCTTCTGTTGATTTAAAATACTTCTTAGAAATAAATTTTGAGACATGTCACTTAGATTTATAAGTTGCTACAATAAATTTTATTTTAATTTTCAATTTTAAATGCATTTTGCAGTAGGGCTTTTAATCTTATTTTTAAAAAGCACGCACACATTGTTTTTCTTTGAAACAATTGTGCTTGCATTTTTTAAATTACACCGTAAAAAAGCAAATATACTTTAATTTTTTCCGTTATTTTTATTATTATTTTTAAAGTTCTATTTACGCGACAGTCTGGCGACAGTATTGGCGACAGTCTGGGAAACATCCTTGAGGATGATCCGAAGACATGTCATGGCAATTTTGATCCTTTGGAGAGGGTGTGAAACTCCCGCTTCTGTAGCCCGACGCTCTGCGAGCGAAGTCGAGCACTTTACGGTACAACAGTTTAACGAGGTCTAATACCGCACACCCTCGGTTCCATCGTAAACCTGATCCAAGAAGTCACCCTCCCGCGCACTGACCGCAGCCAGCGATGCTTGATTTCGGTGTTCTACTGGGAACCGTGTCTTAACGATCAGTCTACAGCGGAACTTAGATTTTTCAAAGTCCTAGTGTAAAAAAAGTAGAAAAGAAGAAAAATAGTTTTTTTTTTGACATATTACGCACCAGGATTTTATTATTCAAAGTCCCGGTGCTTAATATGTAAAAAAAAAACTTTATTATGATTGCAAAAATCATTGTAAATGTTTGAAAGAGATTAGATTGAATACAAACTTACCAATATCAATACTTATATCAATAAAATCTTTGAGATATTGCATAAGCAATCTTCTACGAAATTCAAATTATTTTAAACAAAATTACGGTTTCCTTTTAGGCTGTGTAACAAACTAAAGAGAAAATTATACTGGAAACAAGCAGTACCTTAAAAATTTAGCCGTTGTCATTCTATTATATCAATTCCAGAACCTATACTAAATATACCTAAAGGCCATGTTTAATTTATAGCTAGGGACAGAATGACTTGGAATAATCTTAGAGACTCTACTCTTACAATCTTGCTCCGAATTTTATCCAATTAAATCGATGATCTCGTTATCTTCTTGTTATAAAACTTTTCCCCAATCGACTACATAATTTAACAATTACTACAATTGAAAGGATCTCCAAGGAATTCCACGGAATCTCAATTATGTAACTTTGTGTAACGATTATTTTGGAAAATATAATTGAAACTTTGTCACAATAATATTTTCTTCTTTCTGAAATATTCTACACAGAATATCGTCTATAAAATTTTCTTAGAATATGCAACAAAGCTTCTAGTATAGGAACTTTCTTTCAATTGATTACTTTGCTAATTGAAGACGACTTCGAGTGTTTTTTACATGTGCACATTGTTCTTTTTACTTTCAGTATTTCAATAATGCCATCTTGATTTAGCTACAGTGGCGAGAAAACGTTTCTGGCCAGTGTATTATTTTTTCCTGATAAAAGTGAAAAATAAAAATTAAATATTAGTTTTTCTAATATATATATAAATATTAAATACTCATTATATATATATATATATATATATATATATATATATATTTGAACATAGTATAATATAATATGTACTTTATTTACTTCACCCTAGAGCTGCACAATGGGCTATTGGCGTCGGTCTGGGAAAGATCTCTGAAGATGATCCGAAGACATGTCATCGCAATTTTGATCCTCTGCAGAGAGGATGACTCCTCTACTTTGGCAGCCCGACGACCTGCACGCGAAGTCGAGCACTTTTAGAACAATTTAATGAGGACCGGTACCGAGCACCCTCGATTCCTACACAGGCAGATCAAAGTGGTCAACCACCCGCTTACTGACTGCAGTCAGTAATGCTTGACTCAGGTTTTCTACTGGGAACCGTATCTTTTATATATCAGTTCACTGCGGGACAATATACTATAATATATATATATATATATATATATATATATATATATATATAAACTGCTGTTTGTAGAAAATGCAACACCATGAAGGAATCATCAGAATCAAATGAAATTCGCAGCAAATGTCAATTATAGGATATTATGCAAATTAATAAAGTTTCAGAGCCATCGCGCGTGCGTGGCGCGCGCAGCGCCCTCTGAATTGATGCTGAAAGCGTATAAATAAAGTGCTGTAGCGGGACGTTGAAAATAGTCTATGATTATTTGTTAGTGGCAAACGTTTAGTGAGACCTGAGTATGCCTCCACGACGGAAGAATAAGAAATTCAAGCAACTTACGGAGTTTGAACGAGGGAGGATAATCGGCCTTCGAGAAGGAGGATTTTCCTATCGCGCAATAGCAGCTCGTATGCAGCGGAACAGTTCCACAGTGATGCGAGTTTGGAAGCAGTGGACCGACGAGCACCGAACAACTCGAAAAACAGGCACTGGACGACAGAAGGTGACGTCAGAGCGCGATGATCGACACCTGCTCCGCATGGCGGTGAATGATCGCACAGCTTCCTCCAGGTAGCTGGCAGCACATTGGTCTACTGCTACAGGTGTACAATTGTCGGCTTCGTCAATTCGTCATCGTCTGCTGCGCCGTGGATTGCGTGCAAGGGTGCCATTATACAGGATTCCCCTCACGGCGGATCATCGACGGCTGCGTCGGCAGTGGGCTCTTGAGCACAGAGACTGGCGAGCTGATTGGCACCAAGTTGTCTTTTCAGATGAATCACGCTTCAATTTGTGGACCCATGATGGCCGTGTTCGTGTTAGACGTTATGCCGGTCAACGCTGCCTTCCTGAGTGTATTATTGAACGACATAGTGGTCGAACACCCGGAGTTATGGTCTGGGGTGCGATTTCGTATCATGGACGATCCAATTTGATACGAATTGAGGGTAATCTCAATAGCAACAGATACGTCCGTGAAGTGCTACAGCCCGAAGTCGTTCCTTTCCTTCAAGGCATCCCTGGAGCTATCTTTCAGCAGGATAATGCACGCCCACATGTTGCGCGGACTGTTAGAGACTTCTGTTCAGCACAACGCATGCAACTTCTTCCTTGGCCTGCTTATTCGCCGGATATGTCGCCTATGGAGCACGTGTGGGATATGGTTGGTCGGCGTCTCACTCGTGATCCGCGTCCTGCAGTTTCCAAAGACGAACTTTGGTTGCGCATACAAGCGATATGGAATTCTCTTCCTCAAGCAGATATTCAACATCTGTTTGACTCCATGCCACGTCGTATAGCAGCACTTATTGCAGCGCGTGGTGGCTGCACCAAATACTGATTTCGGACGCTTAATTTGTTTCTTTTGTTTTGAAAATTTCATCATTTATTTGTATCAGTACAAGTCGTTTCTGCATTAAATTTCATTTGATTCTGATGATTCTTTCATGGTGTTGCATTTTCTACAAACAGCAGTTTATATATATATATATATATATATATATATATATATATATATATATATGTATGTATATATATATATATATATATATATATATATATATATATATATATATATATATATATATATATATATATATATATATATATATATATATATATATATATATATATATATATATATATATATATATATATATATATATATATATATATATATATATATATTTGAGCACACAGTCTTTTTACCCTTTTACGCATCTTTTAAAATATGTATTTGCTTTTGAAGTATAAGTATAAACAAACAAAAGCTAAAAGATGTTATGGAAATATATTGGAAGGAAACTTTTGCTTTCTTCTGCAAACGTGACGTCTTCAAAATGAAAAATACTCTTTGTACTATATTACTGTATGGAGTGAATCGTTTTATGGGTGAAGCAACTAAATGTTTTCGTAACTAGTTTGCTTTTTTTTTTGCTAAAAAAATAAAAAATATGTTTTTTTCTGTGTTTTGCTTCATGTCGTTTTTGGCAAAAATTTAAATTCATATTTTGAAGAAAAATTTCAGAAGAAACTATTGATGTTTTTTGGCCTATAGTATTTGTGCGAGAAAAAAATTGTAGAGGAAATAGATTCACGTGAAAGCGTTACAAAAGAATATATCAATGAAATCAACTTCGAAATTTAAAGAAATCAGCTAATAACTCAGAGTTTAGTTTTCCTTGCCTGAATTGTTTTCTCAGTAAAAGGAATAAAGGACTATGGGCCATAGTGCAAGGGAATTTTAAACCAATATAGCTTAATTCCGACTGAAATACCTCAATTAAAAGGTCATATTACTGCGCAACAATAATACAATAAATAATGTACGTAGCAATATTATTTTTAAAAATTTAATTTTTAAAAATTAATTGAAAAACATTTATATCCCAATAATCCGAATGTTATAGTTATCCGAATTATATCTGGTTTTTATTCAAGAAGTATTATTCTAACATAACTTTCATTAATAACAGAGAAAAAATATCATTCTATTCTGAAAGTAATATTCTAACAGGACTTTTTTTAATAACAGGAACAAAATCTGAAAATAAAATTTTTTAAGTAATAAGAGATTTTCTTTGAAAGAATGTCATTCATTTACAATAATGTTTTATGCATGAATTTTCCATTGCATTATATTATACTTTATATCAGATAAGTTTGTGAAATCAGTGGAAAAGTGCAAGTGTTACTTTCTTCATCAATTTGGCAATATTTTTGAAGTCCATAATTACAAAAAAAAAACTTCTTCCTGTTGGAAAAGGAATTAACGGTATGATGATAATGGACATAAATATTATTGAATGATAAAATCTTTCTGACAATTTTATTACCTTGGATTAATTTTATGTTGAGCATAAAAGCGATAAACGCGTTATTCACATCCCCTCAGACAGATTTCCATTAGATTAAGAGCAACAAGGGAACTATGCACCTTATTTGTTAGATAGAATTTGAACAACAGCGACAGCAATTATTTATTGCAAATACTAAACAACGCGAATATAAAACCATATAATTTCAAGGAATGAAACAAATATTTCTCGTGAAACCTTAATGAAAATTTGCTATAGTAAGGGATGAGATTTATTTAGAAACATTTTACACAAAAGCCGTGGTTTTGTATATTATTTTAAAGTAACAATTAGCATAAATCAACCATTATTTCCCCGAAAGATAAAGGAGTATGTAAATATGGAGACATTTATTTCACTTCCAAAATACTAACTTTCATTTCGAATTATTTTTGTTATGGCTTGATTCAAATTGATTCAAAGCTATTTATTAAAATATGAATACAAGTCGAGGGGAGATAAATTAGCATATTTTGCATAAGAGCGCAGATTCGAGAAGACAGCGTTCAAGTGCTTTAGATTATTAAACACATGTAAGTGAAAAGACAATTTATACAAGAAGAATTCGCGGTTTTCATTAACCTCGCAATCGAACAGTGTACAATTATTGTTCATAATACTTATTCGAAAGAGTAACCACCACCAAGATTACCATACAAATTTCACAGCAGCGCCAAACAAAGCAAAAAAATGGACTACCCTGAATAATTTTGGATCTAATGATTGGATCTTCACGTTTTGGGAATCAATCTTAATGATTCAGGGGAGTGACCTCAAATATGGTAATTAATTTGAGCAGACGATATTTTTAGCTACGAAATCAGACTCAAAAACGTACTATCTCTTAATAAACACACCTATTTTCGACGGATTTTTGTCCGTCGAAATATAGGTGGTTGCCGCAATCTGGGAAATATGGTCTCCACAGTTTGGTCAGGAGAGTGATCCAAAGTTTGGATCCCTTAATGTTAATTTCACTTTTTGAGTGTTTCGCTATATCTCAAAAATGTTTCAGGGAAACTGACGAATTTTTACACACAATTGGAAAATATTTTCATACGAAGTTAATTCCATGCAAAAAATAAACTTTAGTAAATTTTTTTTTTCATTTCACTAAATAGAAGTCGAAAAATTTTGTATTGTAAGGTATTCAATTATTTACGTCATTTTAAAATATGTAATTTTGCATATCAAAGCACAAAATTTAAGTGAAATTAGTTGAATAGTTCCTGAGAATTCCTGATAATCAAATTTTAAATGTACGCCTTCTTTAAAATTCGATTTCTCATGAACTGTTCAATTGATTTCACTCAAATTTTATAATTTGACATGTAAAATTACTTTAAAATCCTTAAAATTGCTTGCGCTACAATTTAAAAAAAATTTTGACTGCTGTTAAATAAAATGATAAAAAATTTAAAATATTAACTAAAATGTATTTTTTGTGTATAATTATCGTTGGTAAAATGTTTTCATTTCACTTAAAAATTTTTAGAGATATGGTGAAATACGCAAAAGTTAAAATTAACGTAGGGGGGTCCAAACATTGGACCACTCTACTGATCTAACTGTGGAGACCATATTTTCAAAGATTGCTGCTATCCCCTATATTTTGGTAGTCAGAAATCCGAATTCGTTGAAAAAAGGTATGAGTATTTCATAGAAAGTGCGTTTTGTGTCTAATTTTGTTACGTAAAATATCGTCTGTCACTAAATAGTTGAAATATTTTATTTCACCCCCTCGAACCATCAAGAGTGAGTTCTAGAACGTGAAGATCCTATCATCAGATCAAAAGGTATTTAGGGTGGTCTTTTTGCGCACTGTACAATGCAAAATAAATAAATAAATAAACAAATAAAAAACGAATCATCCTGAATAACTAATAACCGGATTTTCACATCCCCTACTTCTCTCACTGACTTGAGGGGAACTCACTCTTAATGGTTTGAGGAAGTGACTTCCGACATGTAATAAGTTATTGCATTCTATATTGCAAATTTCAAAATAAAACGCAAAGACTTACTTTCTCTGAATGAACATACCTTTTTTTCCACGGATTACGTTTTTTGATCCCAACAATATGTGGGGTAGCCGCAGTCTGGAAAATATAATTCCAATAATTTGGTCAGAAAAGCAATCCGAAATTTGGACTCTCAATGTTAATTTTGTTTTTTGTCTACTTCGCCATATCTCCAGAAATTTTCAAGCGAAATAAAAAATTTTGTACACATTTATAAAATTTTCTTATCCAATAATAAACCTATGCCAAAATTAATCTTTAGTAATTATTTAGTATTTTTTATTACTTTATTTACTAATAGTTGAAAAATTTTGAGTTGTTAGGTATACAAATTTTTACATCGCTTTAAAGAATGTTATTTTATGTGGCAAAATATGAAATTCGAACAAAATCGGGTGAATAATTCCGGAGAAATCAAATTTTAACTATCTGGCTTTTTTTTTAAATTTTCTTTTCTGCTTGGTTTCGTAATTTAAATTACCGTCTGCTAATTAACATATTTCCTGTCGAATTAGGATATTTATATTCGTAAGTCTCCCTCAAAACACTAAGATTTAGCATAGAGTCAAGGCCTCTCAGTAGATTTGTGACGTCATCGTCTGAAGGGCTAGCGAAGCATAAGATAACGCGGTATTCAGATTCGTATTAAGAGAAAACTATAGTGAATAGTTCAAACTTTTGAGTCATGTAATATATTTTTGCTTTAGCTAATTTAATAGCACTTAAATTTTATTTTTAAGTGGTGAATTTTTAGCTTTTTAAGTTATTTTTAAAGTTATATTTCAATAAAATGAACATGAAGGACTTCTTGATGCTTTTCAATAGAAATGAATGAATGGAAATGAAGAAATGAAATTTAATAAGAAATTTTTTACTTTTAATTTATAAATCTTGATTCCTCATAACTGTTTTTAATATCAAAGGAATAAAACTTATTTAAGTGTATAATTTATTATTTTCTAATGTGTAATTATATATTAGATTTAATAATATTTGAAAATAAGAAATGATACATTTTAATAGTGAAACGGATACGAGACAAATAAAAATATGTTAGATCACGGCGGAAAAGAGACAAATAAAGAAATAATAGTTTTATTGGCACATTTATAAAATTTTTATTTTAATTTTCATATACTCTTCCAGACTTATAAAATAAACATGAAAATGGGAATAAAATGAGAATAGTACATATAATCTGGAGCAAACTCACTCAAAATTTATTTATCCTTAAGATTGCAAACATCTAAATTTGATTTTTATTTTTTTTATTTTTAAAAAAAATGCTTCTTTTTTAGTTTTAGCATAGATCCTTATATGGTATTTCGAAAAAAGTAAGGAAAATAATAACATAGCAATATAATTATTTTTTTTGTTGCCAGTTTTGTACAAAAATATATTACAAGGAGGAAATATTGATTGGATAATTATAGGGAAAAATAACATATTCAGAGAAAATAGAGAAGATTTTTTAATATAAACGAACTACATGGAATATTAATTAGAAAGTTGTCTCTTTATTATTGTCTAAAATATACACACTACAATTTTCCCAATTTTTTAAAATTGCAAGTTTCAGCAACATTTAAAAAAAAAATTATCAGCGCAATATTTACTACCGTAAATCTGTGCACTTATTTGCTTATTTATCTATTCGAACAATTTCTGCAGTTACGTGCAAAATCAAATATATATATATATATATATATATATATATATATATATATATATATATATATATATATATATATATATATATATATATATATACAAAATTTTTCGTTTTTGCTTTAAAAATTACTGTCTTTTTGTCAGAAAATGCACATCAATTTATAAAAACTGTAGACAGAAAGATAAATATTTTTCAGAGTGTTATTTGAAAATTTTTGTTCAAGCAATAAATTATCTTTGAACACTTTTGACAATCTTTGGTTAATGTGACGCATTAAAATTAAATTACAATATTTAATAACAAATTATAAAATAGTAAAACAAAAAATATTTAAGGTGTCAGCATAAGATAACACAAAAACAATTCATTTGTATTTGAAAGATTCATACCATATGAAGCATGAACAACAGTTTCATTAATATTCATTTAAATAATAACATACAATACTTAAAATGGCTAACAATGAATTAAATTCCTTTTTTATTAATATGATCTAATGTATCGGAGTTTTTTTGCTTTCAAGTATGAATATTTATGAAATTTTACTCATATGATCGTAAGCTATCGTTAAGAATAAATAAGCTTCAAATGCCAATCCACATTTTGTTATGAATTTTTCTTTCTTTTAAAATTATAACTATAGCTTTTTTACTAGTTTTTTTTAAATAATACAAATGTTAACTCTTAATGGCATCTTATATTTGTTTACATATAAATTTAAACACGACAAATGATGCTTAAATTTGTTTTATTTTACGTCTAAGAGTTTTGCAAAAGTTGGAATGTTTTGCTAGTTTCATATTCTAAATTTCGCTAACAATAAACAATACCTAAAGCAGTGTAATTCTTGAATGCAACTTATTTCATTATTTAATTAAAAGGCTTATTATTAAGTCTACAAAAACGAATATTAAAATATGAATGATAAATAACACTTACTCGACTATTAACGGTTATTTAATAATTGCCTCATTTGATGGAATTAATCCATTTTTTTTTAATTTCCTCACATTTCGGAAACCTAAATACTGATACTTTAGGCCCATTTCTGTAGTTCCCTTTGCATCTTGGAACTACACACGAATATGGCATTGTTAAAAGTTGTAAAATATTGCAACATATATATTTTTTTAAATCGTTTAAAACGACACATCCGACGGACAAACGACACTGCTATTCAATGAAGGACAAATGTTTGAAATTGGCGGCTAATCGCATATCCCCACAGTACGTGACGTCACTAAAAGACCTTGATGATTTCAACTGCCTTATTTCTCGGTGGCTATGGATTTAGTCCCAGTACATGAAAATCCAATAATCAGTTCAGAGGTTATTCAGGGTGTATTTTATTATTTTTTTTGTACATTAGAAAGAAACGCGGCTTCTCCGCTCGCATTTATTCATGAGATATGCTTATATGCTTACATAAATATGCCTAATACCTCCATTTTCATTTTTGACACACAGTTAAGAACCATCCTGCATTCTAAATAAACCTAAAATTGTAAATATTCATAACTCAAATCTTGATAAACATTTATTGAAAATTCCCCAGAAAAAAAAGTATTGTCAAAACTACCGAAATATGGTAAAATTCCACCGTATTACAGGCTCTATGGGAGCAACAAAAAGCACGGTAATTTTTACCGAAGTACTATTGTAATGATTGTTTGGTAAAATAAAAAATGAAAGTTGTTTTTTTTTGTTTGGTAGCAATTGATGTAGAATTTGATAAATTCTGGTATAATTGGTAATGAATAAATATTGGTAATTTCTAACCGAAACTCTGTAATTTTAACAGTATTAGTATAGTTTGCAATGATGCAAAAATATTCAGTTTGATAAGCTCCATTTTATTTAGTAAACACTTGCTACCCTGCAAAAAACTGTCACCATAATATAGACAGTACAGAGATTTGGCCCACGTATATCAGTATGATATCCTCATACGCATGCTCTTATAACATCAGGACTGTCCTGCCCTTATGACATCAGGACCGTATGTTTATAGTAACACTAGTAATGATATCCGTGGGCCAAATCTCCATACCATTGACATCATCATATCCATACCAATGATATCAGGACCGTATGGTATCAGCACAAGTATAATGATATACATAAGCCAAATTTCTATATTATTTACGAAATTGGACTATATTGGCATTAATTTACTAAAACAAAAAAAATTAAAATTTATAAGAAAATATAAATTATTGTATAGAAATAAATTATTAAATATATTTTTGCAAAAGTCATGAAGCTTACTTTTCATCAATAAAAATATACAAAAATGTTGCTTGATAACAAAAAATTGTTATATCAAAATTATGAAATATAAGTCACAATCTGATTTAGTGGAACGAAATAGTAAAAGTCCACAACTGTGATTTAGTATATTGTATCTCATATCAAGAATACTTAGTTGCACTTTTATGAGTTATTACGTAAATAATATTTACTGGGTTATTCTTAATTTAAATTACATATACTCATATTAATATCCAATTTTATAATGCTAAGAGTTCTCCTAGCAAATAATACTGTGTTCAAATTAATTTATACAACAATGAAGAAAGTAATAAAAAATTATGACTTACAAGATTAGTTTATATTAAATATAAATTACACCATTTTATTGTACTCGAAATACATCATAACACAAAAAAAATTAACATTGTTTCTACAAATTTGACAAATCAGCTAAATATTATGTGGATTGCTTTTGATTGTATTTTTTAATTGGAAATGTATTCATAACAGAATATAGTTATTATAGTTTCTTACTTACTCGCATTTAGTTACGCTATTTGTGTATCCAAGATTTTGAAAGTTAAAAACGTTTTGATCCATTTAAAAACTTTAAATTTAAACATTTAATATTTAAATTATACATAAAGATGTAATTTTCTGAAGCTTTCTTCACACTCTGTTTATTTTCTTGCAAGAGATTATAATCACTTGGCTAAAATGTGTTGTTACGAGGAAAACAAATTTTTTTTATCTTTGAATAGATTACAGTAATCTAAAATTCATACACTAAATATAGTTTTTTCCATCACATAGTTATAGTATACGAGCACAGTGTTTGGGAATATTGTAAATTTAAGAAACTTGAATAAGGGTTAAGGGTTTGAATCCCGAGATAACACGTGATGTACATACTTGACGTCTTCGTAAAATTGTATTGTTCTTCATACTGAAAATAGAATTTAAGCCATTCTCTTTTATTATTGAAAAACTCACATATACTTAACAATATAAACAAATAAATCCGGCTAACCCCACAAAAGAGGGTTAAAATATTCACCATAATTTGATAAATCTGAATTAAGTATCATTAAAACTCTTTTATTAAACATTTGAACATTTATGTTTTTTTCACACCTTGTTATAATTGAGAAATTATATTAGAATAAGAAATGATTAACAATCATCTAATTCTTATAAAGCATTTTAAAAAATCGCCATTTTTAATAAGCCATACCAGTTTGAACAGATTTTTATCCGTAATTTGGAAATGGGCATAGGCATCAAAAGGTTAAACTCACCAAATAAATGGTGAAACAAGTGACAAAAGTTAGGCAATTTTATCGTGATACTTTCAAAAAAAATAGTATAAAAAACATTTATTTGGTAAAATTTACTTTTCAGTTTTGTATTTGTTACCAAATGCATGGTAATAAAAACTATAATCTTGAAAACCAGAATTGAATAAACCGTTACCATAAAGAAAGGTAAAGTTATCAAATGAATGGTTTAAAAATCGTATATTTTGCTTTAAATACCAGAATTATGGTTTCTTTTCCTATAAACGTCTTTACTATACATTTATGGTAAATTTACCGTTTTTCCCTATGTGCACAACAGTAATATAAGATACGAAGTAGTATAAGAAGTAAGAAACTTAGAATCGCGACATCATACGACATTTCAGAATTTCGTATTCGCATAATGTTATTTAAGATAAATTTAAATTTTTCATTTCCTCACTAATAGTTACTGAACCTAACAAAAGCACAGGACATCAGATAAAATACATTACTCGTTATAGTTTTTCTCTTACTACTTAAGATATAAAAAGTGGATACACTTCAAATGATCAAAATTTTCTTCATATTTGTAGCAACTGTAATTTGGGAAATGTTCCGAGTGAGCATTAAGCCAAATTGAGTCATTTACTTTTTTTAGTTGGTTGATGTTATGAATTTCGTCAGAAACCACACATACATTAATTAGTTGAAAAGGAATTGAAACATATAATAAAAAGAACTTTAATGATTGAATATTCTATCTCAACCCATAATAAAACCCGGCCATACGGTGAAAATGGTTTTAAATTTTTGATAAGAAATCCTAGAATGCACTGAGATGACAAATAAGTAGGGGAACAGTCTTATTAAGCAACTTAGGCCAGAATCCTTAATTACCAGAATCCTGGTTTAGAAACGTCTTTACCATATAAGTATGGTAACTTAGCCAGAATTGTTTTGTAGCTTTTGTAGTTAGTTTTAATAAAAATATTTTTCAACTATTTATTTTCTCTTATATGTGCAATAATTATTGGAATAGACGTAAACATGTAGCTTTAATAATAAAATGCTTGTAGAATGTTAAAAATAAAACATATTTCAATTAATCTAATTTGGAATTTATTGTTATTTCACCCATATGCGTAGTATTATAATTATGGAATCACGAATAAATAGTGGTTGTATGAAGGAAATGTTGATAAATTGAGGAAACTAAAGCGTACTTTAATTCCTCATATTGAGAAATGAGTTCTTTAATTCATCATATTGAGAATGAGTTAGAGAGTCAGTAAACGGAGCAGGTCATTTTTCTGTTTTCTTTAAATTTCAAATCCGTTTCTTTTTAATTTAATAAACAGCATTTTTTTCTACAATACCCATCTTTTATGTGGAAAACATTACTTCATTTTATGTCCTAAAACACGAGTTACAAATATATAATCAAATGTTGTCAAATTAAAGTATTTTTTCGCAAAACAACCCAATAAAACTCTGTTTATGTTCAGCATTTATTTTAATTTATTTTTGATTTTTTCTCTATAATGCTTGGGGCTATAAATATTGTTAAAAGTCAGCTGTCGTTTAATGAAACGCAGTTATGAAATAAGCACTAGTTTAGTTAATAATAATATTTCCTGCGTATGCATAAATATTTGCAATCTTACAATCGTGATTGAAGAAATATGCTTCAAAAAAGTATTAACTGCGGAAAATTTTCTGGAACCTTTTAGTTGTAACAATAGTCATAATTTCCCGCAATTTGAATACGAAAAAGATTTCCTCTTCGAATCACGAAAATAAGTAAAGCAGTTAGTTTGCTTTTCAGTTTCTATAGTAACAGAGTGACAAAACTTCGAAAATAAAAAAAGGAAAGTGTCTAGTGTTCGCTCCGTATAGAAATTTAAGTCGAGTGAATATATTTCGTATGCATTAAATCGTGCCTAGTTTGGCAATGCGAAGGTGATCCCTATACAAGGTCGGAATTAAATTTCTTGACTAGGAAAAAATATGCAGAGCAAAAAAATTCAATTCCGTTTTTTTAAAAATATTCAAAGGGTTTTTCTTTTTCTTTTTCAATAATACGTGTGATAGAAAATAGACTCAAACAATAACCAAATTCTTTTCGAAGAATTTCAGATTTTCTGGTAATTCAAAAATGTCTGAGATTTTCGTTACTTTTTGTTATAAAATTGATGCACTTCATGTACTGATCATATATGTATTATTCAATGAAGCACTTAGCATAACAATAAAGGATCTAACAACGAATCTTCAATTCTAGAGATCGCACTTAGATTCGAGTTGCAAATTAGATGCAAATATAATTTTAGTAACATGAACAATATTCTTTTAGGTAAATTGAAGCAAAATGTAATTCAGTGATGCAATTCTTAATTTTGATTTATTTAGCCTCATAAAATTTCAATGGAAAGTGATAATTGTTTTTGAACTGATATTCTTTCTTTAAAATTAATAGACATTTTAATTTATTTTCTACAAGCATGGATTTTGTAAACAAAACTGAAATTTTTCAGTGATAGATGTTTTTATTTTAAAATAAAAGTTTAATTATTTATCATATGCTAAATGATTTTTATCTTCATCAATCATCAGTGAATTAAAATAGTAGCTGGTGGAAGATCAGTTATGGCCATATTTGTCCAGTTAAATACGATAATCTAAGAATGCTTGCATGTAATATTCAATTAACATTTAATCCTAAAAAATCACATTTTTTAATTTAAAATGAATTTACTGTTGCTATAACTTGAAGATAATAAGTATTTATAATATTATCTAATATTTTATATTTTAAAAACACTAATACGTGATGCAAAAAGTGATCGTTAGATCTGAAAGAATGGCATATTGTTAAGTTTATTTTTTATGACAAGCATCATTCTGTCCTTTTAGCTCATTTTTGACAATTTGCTATTTTTAAAAAAATTTCTCATTGCAAAAAAAAAAAAAAAGAACTTTTTGCTTTGCTTTTTAACAAAACAGGTATTTGAAGAAAATAATTTGAATTGTAATGTAATAAAATAATCTGTCCTTGCAAATGACCTAGAGTGCTCTTCTTTCAATTCCTATAAAGTAAACCAATTTCTTTCCAATTTCCGCTTATTAAAAAGAATTGTTTATCTCTTTTTTTTTTTAAAAAAAAAGCAACGATTCCTGGTTTTTTTAAAAAAATTGCTCAGAAGAACTGCTTTAAGAACGGCCTTTTAAAAGGTTTTTTTTTGGTGAAAAGCACCGAGATTTCCATGGAAGACATAAGATATTTCTGAATTATGCATTATTATCAACCAAGCATTCCAAACTCGTTAAGTAATAAAAAAGTGGCAGAGAAACCTTCTATCCACCTGGAAAAAAATATCAAGTAACAACCTTAAAGTGTCACTAAAGGTAATTATTGAACTATGATATAAAATTCTCATATCAATTCATTCATTCAACAAAAATTCCGTAAAAAGTTGAAGCGTATATTTAATTAGATTTTACTTTTAGATTTTTATTTTAAACCTATGAAAACCTTAGCATGACCCTATAAAGGCTTTTTAATTGTATTTGTAATTTTTTCAGAGTATGTAAAAAGTTTTCTTGTCATTTTCTACCCCATTACAAAATATTGTAATCTATAGATATTTTTAATGTCTCGTTTTCCCATAATTACTAATAATAAATGAATTTTGCATATAGAAAATAATGGATTTTGCATAAATATTTACAATACATAGGGTAGTTTATTTTTAGTTTGAAATTTCGGAATTAAGCTATTTCTATTCAATATGATTGAGTTTTTGAAAGAAAAATTTAAAACGTCGCTTTCTCTTTATTGCAAAGTGAAACAAATGCGCCAAATTATTTTCCCTTTTGTCAATGGAAGTGGAATCTAATTACAAAACAGAGAAAAGAGCTTCGTTTAAATGAAAATTCTCATTTCTTACTCTAAAGATTCAATCACCTTTAAAAAATTCTAAATGAAACAAAGCGCTCATGCTTTAAAATTGAAAGAACACAGTAAAAGTACTTCTTCCATTAGAAAAGTAACAGTTTAGCGAACTTAAGGGTACCGTATGTTTAATCTTTAAACTAGAACTTATTATCAAACAATATTAGTTAACGAAGTTAGTAAACAATACCTACTTTTTTTAAAAAAAAGTTAATTTTATTGAGTTTAAAAATGATAAATTATACTAGGTAAATCATTAATATTTCTCTATCGATAAGTTTTCAAAACTCCAAACAATAAGTAGATCCATTTAAGAAAATTGATAGTTACGACAAACGTTTCAGTAATATTAGGTAGATACATTTAAAAAAAGTTACGTGATAATCATGTTCCAAAGATGCGCAAAACTTTAAAAGAAACGATTAATTTAAGTTCCCATTACCCAATAAGGGAACCGTCGATAATTTTTATTTATTTATTCTTTCAGATAATTTAAGTGTTAGGTATTTAAAAAATGTATTTTATGCGCATACCAATTACAATATTGTAATATTATAAACAAAATAATTGAAAGCAAATACCTCCCAATATTCCCCCAGAATAGACATTTAGGGAGAGGAGCTTCTTCAAAAATAAATTATATTCTTTTTTTGCTGTTTTTGAATAATTAATATGAATATGCTACATTTTTGTACAACACAATAGCGATTATTAGATAAGGAAACATTTTAAATATCAAAAACAAAATGAAGAATTCTAAAATTCTTCGAAAGTAATAATTTTTAGGACGTTCTGAAGGCTAAGTATATCATCCAAACAATTTGCTGTGAACTAAGTTTTGCATGGCAAACAAAAGTTTTGCATGGCAAACAATACAGCGAATTTCAAAAATTTATATTGATTGACAAAAAAAAAAAAAAAAAAAAAAAAAAAACATCTAGTCACTTTAAGATACCTTCTGAAGCAAAGACCAACGCAAACTAGTAAAAAAATGAAATAAGAAATACTATTTTAAACAACTGATCTCAAATTATAGGTGAGCTGCTTGGTTTAATTATGAAGAGAAAAGTCAAGTGACTGATTTTAGTTCAAACTTGGAAGCATCCGCTTTGCAAGAATCTTCACTTCGTTGTGTTGCCTCCTACGATCCCATTTCTAAATCCTATGGAGCATTTGTAGCATGCAGTTAAAAGTGCTATCTGATTTTTAGATACAAAAAGACTAAGACTATTGGAAATCTCTATTCGTTCTATAAACACGTGCTCACAAGCAATTTTTGAATTCTTGGAGGAGTTTATCCAAAGAAGAATCACAGTTGAATCAAAAGAAAAGATTGTCAAACGAGATATTGGGGAGGGTATTTATTATAAAATGACCACTTAAACTATATTGATTTGAAACTTGTAGTCTTTGTAAAGTATGTTTAATATTCGCATAACTTTTTGCGAGCTTTTAAGTTGCATTCAAATTCATGTCACGCTTACATTTTATGATGTGTTAATCTTAAAATGAATTATAAAATATGGATTTAATGGAAAATGGATTATTCCACCAATCGTAACTTGAAGAAAGCGCCAAAAAACAATTATCTCTAATGAACATAGGAATGAGATCAAATAGCCAAAACAAAAGAGAATTCATGTGAGAAAAAGTACAATCTGGTATCTAGATTACAAAACTTGTACAACACAGATTATTGGAAAGTCCTACTGATCAAACATGTGCTCAGATGTCACAAACAAGCTTTGAATTCTTAGAAGAGTTTATTTGAAGAAAAATCAAAGTTGAATAAGAAGAAAAGAGGGTTAAACGAGATATTGAGGTGCTTGTTAGAAAATAGCCACTTATTGTATTTAACTATATTAAACGGAAACTTATGAAGCATTTGTAAAGTAAGCTTAATATATACACATTACTTTTCATGAGCTTTAAAGCTGTATTCAAACTCCTGCCACACTTATAATTTACTATGTTTCAATCTTAAAATGGATTATAAAGTTCATTTCCACCAATAGTAACTCGAAAAAAAAGGCCAAAAACAATTATCTCTTCTGACGATAAGAATGAAATAAAATTGAAGAAAGAAAAAAAAATTGAAAAAGTGTTAGATAGAAATTCTCTTTTCTTACTTTAGAAACTCAATCAATCGTTGCAACATTAAAAACTAAAATGAAACCTTCCTTTATGAAACTAAACTTTCTTATCTAATGAAAATAATACATTTTAATGAAACTTGTTCTTAAAGATAAGATTTCTTTAATTGAAACAGTTTTTCATACACATTTGATGAAATCGTATGTTTATAAATATTGATTCTTGCTCGATTTATTTAATTAGTATAAATGGTGCATAAACTGAATGCCTGTCAAAACTGCAGGAGATTAGTTTCAAATAATTATTATTTCCGTTTTAGACTTATGAAACTTGTTAAGTAGAAAAGAATTTATACCCAATTAGCATTTTTCTGCATAGTATAAATACGGTATGTCCAATACATAAACTTTAACAACGAAAATGTAACAATTATGAATATTTATGATTATGAATTTCGTATAAAAATGCTTAGAAACTAATATCAAATTGTAGTTTTAGTTTATGAACTGAATTTCTGAGATTAAATTTAACTTTCAGTTACTAATACCTACTATATATTTACTAAACTTGTTTGTAGGAATCATGCTTATTTTATGCTTCCTACAATGATCTAGCAAAATGAATTTTTGCTGAGAAATCATGTTTATATTGATAAAATTTTACTGTGTTAGTATATTGATGAAATATTGAATATTCTAATACCAAAAATTATGAACATCACTTGTTTTATCTCGAAAATTTGTGAAACTAATTTTGATGGCCTTCTTTAATGCTTAAAAATGTATTTTATTTACCTTTGAAACTTGAGGTTTCGGTTTCATTTTTTAGAAAAGATTGAAGCTCAATTCCAAGGCCCAAAGTATCATTTAAAAGAAAAGTTTTTCGTAAGCATAGGTATTTAAATAAGAAAATATTTAACAATTTAAATAAGAAAACAAAACTATAATATAAAATATTTTAAGCTTTAGTAAAATTAGAATAAAAGGAGAAATAAACGACTATTAAATATATATAATGTGATACAACCTATTTATTTTCTGTAGTTCTAATGCTTTTCATTATTCGGTTATTTTAGTAATAATTTTTTGTTAATAATCAAATAAAGCTCGTTTATTTTTATAAATTGCAGTTCTATTACTTAAGAGCAGAAAGCATTCACCCTTTAGAATTTTAGGTGAATATTTCTGTTATTTTACTTTTTCAAGAAATTAATGATAACGGAATAATATAGCAAACTGCAGTAAACAAAAAGTAAAAAAATGGCAGTAGATAAAATAAGTCGTATATATACACTACGCTGCAATAATGGAAGAGATAGTCTGGTATTTTTTTTGGTATTTCAAGAAATCTTAGAGAAATAAATTTATAACTTTATATGTGTTTAGGCTATTTGATTTCTTATACATTTCAATAAAATGTAAAGCTTTGAGAGATCGGCACTTTATTACGACAAAAAAGGGTATATATATATATATATATATATATATATATATATATATATATATATATATATATATATATATATATATATACCCTTTTTTGTCGTAATTAAGTGCCGATCTCTCAAATCTCTCAAAGCTTTACATTTTATTGAAATGTATAAGAAATCAAATGTTATTTCACTAAAGCTTAAATCAAATGTGATGTTATTTCAGTTGGGTATTCCTTGTTGGCGCTATTAATACATTTTCTCAATGCCTATAATTGATGATTTACTTGGTAGAAGTTTTTCTTTACGAACAACCATAATAATTTAACGACCTTATCCTGCTCTTTTGCTAAAATAGGTAACTCCGCTTTAGCTGCGCTGTAAATGGTTCCTTAATAACAACCCTTCCTATATCAAATGTTTTGCTGAAAAGTAAATTTTTTTGTTAAAAATTTAAGGTTAAAAAGGTTAAAAAGATTTAAAGATTTTGTATTAAAAAATAAAACATTTGGCATTTTTATCTTAAAATTATGTGCATTCCATATTTATTTGAGCTATAAGCTACATTCTTTACTATTCCACATTATCTAAAGAAACACTTTTTAAAAGTTTATGCGTACTTGCAGATTATTTGTATTTTGAAAAACTAATTAATTTGTAAAATTATATCTTTATTCCCACATGATATTTAAAAACAAAGCTTTTAGTGCAGTGGTTAGAGCTTATTTAAGCATATCTGGTTTACACAAATAATTTTCAATTATCTAGCAGAAATAATTTCAGGTTTTTTTCTTTGAAAACAGCTAAAATGGCAATGTTTTTAATTTACGTTTTTGCAATTAATATGCATTTTTAAAAGTCCGAACCAATCATCTTTAAATAGCTATACTATGCACAACTATAAAAAATTATAAAATTCTGTTCAAGTTCCTTTTTGTAAAGGTATTTAAAATATAATCTCATAATCAGTAATCTTGCTGGATGATCGGGAAAATAGATTATAGCCCTTTTTTTATTAAAACTTTGAACCTTTTATAAATAAAAATATTCATGAAAATATTTGAAAAAAATCTTGTTCCTATCAAACACGAAAATACACTTTTCTTGAAGATATTTTTGCTTGCTCAAATGTGACATAAGTCCTTGAATCCCATGATTCTAGTGCTTTATTCAAATTTTCGTGTCATCCCTAGTGCTATGTATATTTAGTTACGATATAAAAGTGTAGAAGAATTTCTGAAAGCTTAAGCAGATTTTTATATTTAATTTAAGCTTATCTGAAATATTTAGAAGAAAAAAACAAAGAAGACATATCTTCGTAGCACTTATTTCTTTAAAGTTCGAGAGAGGGACACATGGGATTTGTGAAAACTCCTGTCTAGGAGTTGTTGTTTTAAACGACGTTTTGACCTCAAATTAAGGACTGTAAATGGTATTTTGGTTGCTTTTTGAAAAATTTATTTTCCCATGTTGTGTTTCTTGCAGCATAATATGCAGCTTAATTTATATTCTTAATAAATTTCAAACTCTTCAGAAAGTTAGAAAATTTTTTCAGAAAGCTGAATTGAGATGAAGATTTATAAAATTTTCAAAATAACTATTTTTTTTTTACTATTTTCAAAGTATTATTTTTTTTTAAAATGAGCTAATAATTTTTTTCGGTATATTTAAAAGCTTATTTGTGGATAATAATAATGATTTATCGACAATGAAAATGACTTATTTTTGGGAGCAACAGCATTTATAATAGTTCTTGCTACTTAAATTTATTTATGTAACTTAAATATTTATGTAGGTACCTATGACATTTACGACATTATAACAACTATAATATTATATAGGTATCTCTGACATTTATGTTTATTACATTAGAAAAATTACATTTTCTGCTTGAAAAAAGTATTTAATTAAGTAATTTAACTGTGTTTGTTAATAATGAAGTTAAGCCTTGTTTGTGAACATTGCTGTAAACCTAAATCGAGTTAAGTGGTTTATTTTGCCTTTTGCAGATTATTTGTGTGTAGATCAGTTAGACATCCAAAATCTTGAAATATAATCATAAGTAATTTTATAAAAAGTATATTATAGACTTAAACATAGAAATGCTGTAATATTTTATTCGATTTGGCTAACGAAAATATTTGATTGAGCGAAACACTTGCTTTTGAATTATATTTGAATACTATATGTTTTTTAGATAATTAAGTTTCCATAAAATAATAAATATAGATATGTTAAAATACTCGTGTTTTTAAATGGATATGGGGTACCTTTTATACTTATATATATGCCAATTATGGCCGGAATAGCCTGGTTGGCAGGGTGCTGGACTCATCTTTGGGAGAACAGGAGTTCGAATCCAGCCTTCCGAAGACTCCCCGTGTACTAAATGGTGACTGGTGCACGTTATATCTGCGGGGTCACAAAGTCTTCCATATTCCCTTAACAAATTAATACCTATAGGGGTATACTGAATTGGAGATTGATCGTTCTCTTCTTCAGATCAACACTACGGTCTGTGGATGAATAAATGGATGGTCCGCCCTATGAACGGGTGTGACGTATGGGTGTAGAAAAAACCGAATTCTCAACCATGGATGGCTCCACTGGAAAAAAAGAGCCATCGCACCCCCTCTGCCTTAATGGCAGACGACAGCAGCAACATATGCCCATTAGATACCTTATATAATGGGTTCTTTATATGTAATGGGGGGCATTATATAAAAGTCAGAAATACTCAACGCTTTCAGCAAGTTAGTTTTCGAATTACACAGCAACAAAAAACGAGAGGTGCCAAAAAACAATATGCTGGCCATCCTGCGGGCCAAAAGAATACATTTTCGAACTTAACGTTTGACATGTTGAAATAACCATCTTTACTCATAACCTTAATTCAATTCAAAAAGTAGAGAAAGCATGAAAAAAATTACAGAATAATGAAAAAAGAGAAAAAGAAAATTATGTTTAGAAAAATTAATAAAAATCCGGAAAAAAATATAATCTCTTCATTAGCTTACTCGATTATATCCGCAAAAAGGTGTGCTTTCTAATATTGTATCAATATAGCCAAAGCGAAATATATCAATACGATAGTGCGAGGAGAACTCAGAAAAAAAATTTTTATAAAGAAAATGGAATAGAATACAATAAGTAATAAAAATCACGTAAAAAACAGAAAAAAATTTAAATGAAAAACAGAGCAAGACACAAAACGAAATCTCTAAAGCGAGTAACGAATTCCAATGAACTTACAAGAATTGGAAAATTTTCAAGAATGATTTAAAATAGTTTCGTAATAAGATTGCCAGATTACAAAATATAAAAACAGAAGCGACAATTAAGGCAAAAGCGTAAAAAGAGGGATTTTGCTTTATAGTGCGTTCTCACTGCAGTACTGAAGTGCATTTGACTTGTTAGTTACCAAGAAGGAGTCCGAAAATGAATGTGAGCAAGGTTATATCATACTGAATAATTTTAAAAAGTTTACAGTTAATAAGGTAGATATTTAATTATACAATTTTAATGACTTTTATTTAAAAAAAAAGAGAGAGAGAGAGAGAAAGAAACATGAATTGCCAGTTTTGCACATAATTTTAGCTACGGATTTGCCTGAAATGGATTTGCATATGGTAAAAACTATATCAACTAAAAAAGAACTTTTTAATAAGTTTATTTGCAATAACATACAATTAACTCAATGATTTTATATAGAATTTAATAAATTTTGTTGAGAATCTATTGTTTTTTTATTAAATTTCGAAAGAGTTTGTCCATTTGTTTTTTTTTTTGGAAAAATAAACATTACCACATATTCTTTTACTTCTATTCATTTGATTAAAAATGGTATTTAAATAGATGTTTTTGGAAACATTAGAATTCCATGCAATTAATTTATTAATATTAAAATTAAAATAATTTCCTTTATCTCTTAAATTAACAAATCAGATATTTTCATCTTTTATAATACCAACAACAAAAAAATAAAATTAATGTTATCATCATGATTACGAAGCAAGATTAATTCCTCTCTGTAAGTACTATTTAATAAAATTGTATAATCTTGAAAATTAAAGATAATTAAATCATCAATAAATCTAAAAACCAATTTAATATTAAGAGTATTATTTTTTTCATAATTGCGCAAAAATATGTTTGCTGAGAGAGATGAAAAATTGGATCCTTGTGGTATTCCATCAATTAGAAGAAAAATATCTTTTGCACTGTAAAGATAATTATTAAAAAGACAAAAATAGTTATAATTTCTCAATAATTAAAATCGCAATTAAGGATATTTTAAAATCATAGTATTAATTCAAAAGAACATCCTTCAGTTTAGAAAGGTGAATGCTATTGAAAAGATCATGGAAATCAAAAGTGGCAATAAATTTAATTTTATTATATTTGAAAAGTTTTAAAATCGGTTGATTATTAGTGATAATAAGTTTATGATGTTTAGAAACAAAATTAAAATATATCTCTTTTTCACAGTGACATTCATAATCGGATATATAAAACCTCCCTAAATTTTTGTTAATATCATTATATATAAATATAGTGTTAATAATTTTATTTAAGTAGTTAGAGAAAATGGTGTCAGGTTTAATTAGTTAAGTATTAGATCCACATGTGATTGTTCTAAATTTTACAGGAATTTTATAAAATTTAGGATAGATAATTAAGTAAGGAAATTGTATATTGCAAATTCTAATTTTCACTTTCTTATATGAAGCTAAAATGTTTTTAATGACAATATTATTATTTAAATTGCTAAGCCTAAAGTTTTTGGTATTTTTCATCTCCGTATTTAAAAGTTCAACATAGAATTTTTTACAGAACATTGCATAATTATTGCTAGCTTTGTCTGCGCGTTGCTTAATAGACTGAACAATTTTAGAAAAATGTGTTTAATTGTTACTGTTATTTATATTTTCATTATTATTGAAAACAAAGTTTTAAAGTAATAATGAACACCCCATTTCCATTCTGTTAACTAACTCAAAGGTAAAGGGAATCTATTTGATATCTTGAAGCAAAAACTATTGAGATCATCAAGAAAGTATTTTAGAAATTTATTAATAGATGTATGGTAAATGGGTCTAAATTTTGTGACTTTTATCGTTAAATTTCTATAAAATTTTCTATAGCATTTAAATTACCAGTAATAATATGTTTACCAGTAATAATATGTTTATCAACAAAATCAAAATATTTCTCCTCTTCATAGTGACATTCATAATCGGGTTCATTCATCTTCCCTAAATTTTTGATAATATCATTATAAGTAAATGTAGTTCTACCAAGAAATTAACCACATTTAAAGCTTTTAATTATGTTAAAATTTTTTAATGGAAGTAAATTTTTTAAATTTTCAACAATATTATGAAATTTGATCTTATCAAAAATTTAGTTTTGAAAGTTATTAACGAAATAAAAATTATCTAAATTTTTCTTTGCATTCGGGGAAAATTTACTAATTTTAGCTTTCACAAGATCGAAAGAAAGAATTTTGAAGTGTAAATTAGTAAGATGTTGAAGCTTATATACATCATTATACTTAAGAGCGAAAAAAAAATCTTTCATTGATTCAATATTATAAGGCTAATTAAGATCTTTTCCATATTAGAAATAAAATTTACATTTAAATGTCACTATTAAGAGAGTTTTTATTACTTCTTGTGACCTCGATTTGTACGATTATCTTTAATATGAGAAAGTGAATAAGTAGAGGAGATATTAAAGTTAATATGTGTATGTTGGAAGGTATCGTTTAACCCATACGGCAAAATTGTTTTGTATAAAAGAAAATTAAATTTATTGATTTTCTCAATTTTCCTTTTTTTCTTTTTGTCCTTTTTGTATTTATTTATTGTACTATATATATATTTATATATATATATACCGAGAACTTCTTCTAAGAAGTTTGATATATCTAAGATTCATTAAATTTCTCAGTTATCCTACGATCTTCAATATTTGTCAAGTTCAATATTTACTATCTGTCTTGCGTGTTAGTCTAATAAGAAACTCCCCATCCGTTTGGACATATACTATCATTATTAATCTTATATCTTCATCCATCGTAATTAAAGTTCAATTTATATAATCTTCCTAATACACTTTGATAAATTTATAGTTTATTTCGGGAGATTTTAATTAAATTATTAAATTCTCAAAGTATATATTTCGGAACGGGACTATAAGAACGGGACTTAGTAAATAAAACTTTTCTGTCCTATCGATCTTTATATATATATATATATATATATATATATATATATATATATATATATATATATATATATATATATATATATATATATATATATATATATATATATATATATATATATATATATATATATATATATATATATATATATATATATATATATATATATATATATATATATATATATATATATATATATATATATATATATATATATATATATATATATATATATATATATATATATATATATATATATATATATATATATATATATATATATATATATATATATATATATATTAAAAAAATTTAATTATTCACTGTTTCATATACATATATAGGCTTACGTACTCATAGCAATGTACGATTTATTATTAGTTATAATAAGCGTTTGATTTGTTAGTTACCGTGGGTTGGCCCGAAAATGGATGTGCGCATTTTTGGGCCAACCCAAGGTAATTAACAAACCAAACGCGATTCAGTACTGCAGTAAGAACGCACCATAAAAGTCTCTCCATTTGCGCTTCTTATTTTTTTTGCGCCTGTTTTCATATTTTGTACTCTGCCAATCTTATGACAAAAATATTTTAAATCATTTTTGAAAGATTACGGTACGCGTAAGTTCTTTGAAATTCGCTACTCGCTTTATAGATTTCGTTTTGCGTTTTGTTCTGCATTTTCTTTACATTTTCTTTTCTGTTTTTTGCTTGGTATGTTTTATTACGTATATATTTTTTACTTAATGTGTTCGATTTTCGTTTCAAATTTTTTTAGTGCTCCTCAGACTATTGTATAGATATATTTTGGTTTGGCTACATTTTATTTTATTTTATATCCGTCGTTGAACAACCGACCCATTTTTAGGTTTATGACTACTAGTACTCAACTCCGCAGCCTTGTAATTTTGAACCAATCCAGAATACAAGGGAACTCCTGGATCAGTACCCCCAGAGGTATTAATTTGTTATGGGAACATGGAGGACTTTGCGGCTCGGCAAATTTAACGTGCAACAGTCACCATTTACTGCACGGGGAGTCTGCGGTCTGGGATCGAACCCATGAACTCTTGGACAATGGCCCAGTGCCCTACCAACCAGGCTATCCAGGCCTGATTTTGCTATATTGATTCAATATTAGAAAGCACTGGCTGAGATAGCCTGGATAGCAGGGCGCTGAACTCTCATTCGTGGGAACGGAAGTTCGAACCCAGCC
This sequence comes from Parasteatoda tepidariorum, assembly GCF_982258835.1. Classification (NCBI taxonomy): domain Eukaryota; kingdom Metazoa; phylum Arthropoda; class Arachnida; order Araneae; family Theridiidae; genus Parasteatoda; species Parasteatoda tepidariorum. Next base: position 68,823,667 of record NC_141765.1, read on the forward strand.
ATCCCAAGACTCCCCCTGTAGTAGATGGTGACTGGTGCATGTCAAATCTATCTGATCACAATGTCCTCCCTGTCCCTATTACTAATTATACCTCTGGGAGTACTGAATTGGAGATTGATTGCTCTCTGCTTCAGGTCAAAACTAATATTTGTGAATAAATGAATTTATGTATGAATAAGTCGGCCCTAAAATAATGTCTGACTCATGGATGTGGTAAAAGTTGAATTCTTCGAAGTTGAATTCTTGAAATATGTACCGCCTAACTTGTCCATTATTAACTCAATGCGAAGGCATATATAATTAAGAAAATTTTAATTAATGTTTTATTCTAATATTAAAAAGTCTTTCTAAAAATGTTTTAATATAAGCTGATTTCTAAATAAAATTTCTTCCTCTGTCAAAAAAAAAGGATTGTTAGCGAAACTTTCCATTCCCAGCACGTTCTTTTTTTCCTCGCTGAAAATGTCTTAAACACTCTCACTTACTTCAATTTCTGGATAGACAATGAAGAGAAACTTTGTGAAGAATCTTAAAAGTCTTTCCTAGAATCTTATAGTTGCAATAATTTGCGAGAAATGGTGCAATGCAAGCAATAGAATATTGTCTTTAGTGTTGCTGTTGCTAATGTACTACCTGCGTGTATGCTATTAGCTAATACTTTGCAGAACGTAGAATATAACAGAGATAGGGAAGACACTATTAAACCATTCTACATCCACAGAAAAGTACAAAAAGTTAGCAGATCTACTTCTCAGGGAAAAAATAGATGGGGAAGAGGGGGCTAATTTAGACATAGGGCTAGGGGGACATCATTAATATTGTTTCTTATTCTTGAGACAAATTTCCTTCATGAGATATCGTAAATTGGTTACAATAATGTAGTACCAAGTACAGTAGCTTTACCTGACAGTGAATATCTTTGTAGAAATCTTCAAAAGAAGGTATTTTAGATGCAAAATTAACTTTTAAATTTTTTCTATACACATTTATTAACATATCTAATTTTCAGAATTGCAAAAAAAAGGTGATAATATATAATAAATTATACGATTTTTTACCTATTTTGATATTAACTTGTGTTCTGCATATTTTCAATTAAGTAGTGGGACTAGTGTAGACACATGTTGGTGAGACTAATTAGTACGTATCCACACTGATCCCATTCTACTTCCAATGGCAGGCATAATAAATTGTCGCGAATGTATTACATTTGATGTTATTTAAATTCAAAATTAGAATGAATTTGTTGAGTAATATACCTTTGCAATTAGTGATTTCAATATCAAGTAAAAAATGTAACACGAAAGTTTCATAATTATTCACTCATTAAAGATTTTAAAAAATCTAAAGACGTTTTATCAAGTTTATAAAAATATGAAATTTAATAAAGATGAATTAAAGAAGATTTTTTGCTATATATTAAACTTATGCACAATATCAGAAAGAGGTACCGTCTTCTTATTTACTAGTTGTTTTCATTGTTCTGATGAGAGAAATATTGCTATAAAACTATGGTTATTAAAATTGATTCAAATTAGAATTATCTCCATGCTTTCAAATGAATCAAATTGAATAATGATTTTCAAGTGCATTGATTTGCTTTCAAAAAGTCGCTTTTAAATATCGTGAAATGCTCCATTTCAAATTAGTAGTTATTTAAAATATGTCAATATTTGTCATAATAAATTGTCGCGAATGTATTACATTTGATGTTATTTAAATTCAAAATTAGAATGAATTTGTTGAGTAATATACCTTTGCAATTAGTGATTTCAATATCAAGTAAAAAATGTAACACGAAAGTTTCATAATTATTCACTCATTAAAGATTTTAAAAAATCTAAAGACGTTTTATCAAGTTTATAAAAATATGAAATTTAATAAAGATGAATTAAAGAAGATTTTTTGCTATATATTAAACTTATGCACAATATCAGAAAGAGGTACCGTCTTCTTATTTACTAGTTGTTTTCATTGTTCTGATGAGAGAAATATTGCTATAAAACTATGGTTATTAAAATTGATTCAAATTAGAATTATCTCCATGCTTTCAAATGAATCAAATTGAATAATGATTTTCAAGTGCATTGATTTGCTTTCAAAAAGTCGCTTTTAAATATCGTGAAATGCTCCATTTCAAATTAGTAGTTATTTAAAATATGTCAATATTTGTCATAATAAATTGTCGCGAATGTATTACATTTGATGTTATTTAAATTCAAAATTAGAATGAATTTGTTGAGTAATATACCTTTGCAATTAGTGATTTCAATATCAAGTAAAAAATGTAACACGAAAGTTTCATAATTATTCACTCATTAAAGATTTTAAAAAATCTAAAGACGTTTTATCAAGTTTATAAAAATATGAAATTTAATAAAGATGAATTAAAGAAGATTTTTTGCTATATATTAAACTTATGCACAATATCAGAAAGAGGTACCGTCTTCTTATTTACTAGTTGTTTTCATTGTTCTGATGAGAGAAATATTGCTATAAAACTATGGTTATTAAAATTGATTCAAATTAGAATTATCTCCATGCTTTCAAATGAATCAAATTGAATAATGATTTTCAAGTGCATTGATTTGCTTTCAAAAAGTCGCTTTTAAATATCGTGAAATGCTCCATTTCAAATTAGTAGTTATTTAAAATATGTCAATATTTTTTCTCCAATAAGTCTTAAATTGAAATCACTTCCATTCTGAATTTAGATATATCTTTTTGAGTAGTAATAAATGACTATTTAAAAAGTTATCAAGTTTGTCCTCATTAGCCCCATGGCTTTTCCACAAAAGCCTTATGAAGTGGGGCTAGTGTGAGCCCAACAGCCCTTCTTGAAAAATTATTGTGGAAAAACTAAACAACTTTGTAATTCCAGATGTGAACCAAAAATCAGGAAATCATTCAAAGTATTGTTGAAAAAGTACTTCAGCAGTTAAAAATTATATTAAATATGTTTTTTTGACAAATTTGTGAAAAAAATGTCCACACTAACAATTTCTGAAATGCAAACTGTGTTCCAAATGTAAATCCCAATGTATATAGTTCTGCACAATTCTCATTAATTTTCCTGTTTATTATCTCATCAATGTACTTGGTAATCTAGATATTTTTACAGAATATGTAATGTTTAACCACTCTTCTTTTGTCTGCTTGCTGACTGTTTTTAGTGTTCAGCTTTCATGGGTCTTATATGTTTACTGTTCTTGTTCTAAAATCGGTATACAATATCAGAAATAATCTGTTTCTCCTTATAATTGTAAAGTAGTTATAAGTAGTGTAAATAAGTAGTGTAGTAGTAGTAGTAGTAAGTAGTATGAATTGTAAAGTAGTATAAAGAGATCCAGGACGAAGGTCAGATCAGACATCGGGTCTAACTCTGGTAGCGATGTTGGGGAAGAAGTGGTGTGTTACCGGTGTATCTCCCTATTTTTCCTGGCCGCAGTATTTTTTCTGTGTGTATATATATATATATATATATATATATATATATGTTTGCTATTTTTTACTTATTATTTCCCCCCCTTTTTCATATGTCTATTATTTTTCTTTGTTTTATTCTTCGTTATGAATTTATATATATATATATATATAAAAGGTAAAAAATTGAGAAAATATGGAGAAAAAAATATTTTTTTTTTTAAGGTATTAAAAATTATGTTTTTTAAATACTTTTAAAAAATTATTGTTAATAATTTTCTTCTCTTGTCATTATTTTTTATTTTTTTCCATATTTTCTCAATTTTTTAGCTTATTTTATGAGTTCTATATACTTGCAGCTTATGCGCAGTTAATAAAACTTATTAATTATTTTCGTTTTTCTCTTTGTTTTTATTGTGCTATATATATATATATATATATATATATATATATATATATATATATATATATATAGATAGATAGATAGATAGATAGATAGATAAATAGATAGATAGATAGATAGATATATGTGTGTATATATTTATTTGTTTATTTGTATATTCGTTCCTATAAGTTCGTATTGTAAATAACTAGGTCACTAAAGAAGAAAGAATAAAACCAAACAATAAGATCTAAGGCAGGAAATAGTACAAAAAACAATTACTTCCAATGTATAAATTCTTCTTTTGCTTGACATTTTGATTTACAAATAGCAGATTTTAGCAATTTCTCCCCTCTTAATAAACAACACTTTGTTAAGAAAGTTATCTTACAATTTTTTTAAAAAATCATTCATCCATTTTTTTTAAAAAATAAACTTCTTTAAAAGTTCCATCCTTTGATTTGAAGGAAAAAGAAATTTAGCAGTACTTACAAACATGGAATGCGTGGGTATAAAGAAGAGGAGGATATAAAAAAGAATAGCTAAATTCTCAATATATCAAAAGAAGCTGTTTTCTTTACTTGAAAACTTTTCACACGTTTCGCAATAAAAAATTTAGACATTTAAAGTAATGCCTTTTCAAAGGCATTTTTTTAATGCAGCTTTATTTGAACTTTGTTATAAACTAGAAAAAATGTTATTGATGCGATTAAATGTGATATTTTTAAAAGAATTTACTCATTTCAAGGAAAACAACCCCATGACTAACAAAGCAAAAGATCTAATTTCCAATGTTTTTATACCCTATACGACGATATAGAAAAGATATTTCATAATTTTTTTTAAAAAAATTTATAAGTTAAAAAAGAATTCCGTGAAATTTTCAGCTAGCAGCTATAAATACCAATGGAGTTAGAAAAGCTCTGAGTCTGAATATGAACATAAATTGCTTTCAAATTGTTTTATTATTATTATATTTTAAATATTTTCTTAAGGTCCAGTGCATTTTTCACGAATTCCGAAATATGTAATAAAGACACTTAAATCGAAATTTTTCTGGCATTATTAGCATTACATATTTCCCATATTTTTGATTTCCTTTATTTTCTATCTTTATTCATATTTAATTCTTAGTTTCTTTCTCAATAAATGCAACAGTGAACTTTATATTTAATGCCACACACAACAACTACTGGGTAATAATTTCTACCTTTAGATTCATTTTCTTATGTTTATACATGTTTATTATGTTATTATGTTTATAGATTATCATAATATTTTACATAATTATAATTTTCCAACATCTTATTATTTAAATAATCACTTCATTTTAATTTGCAGCTACGTCTGGTCGGCTTGAAATTTTGTAAAACTATTCTCAATAAATAGCCAATAATGTATTTTTCTCCATATAATCCGAAATGTTGGTTAATATGCACTTTAGATTTGGATACTGTCTCTGAAGAGTTGGTGGGTTTGGCGTTTTACCCCTGTTTTCGCCAGTCCCCTGAACACAAACTCATTAAAAAATTTAAAGATGGGCATAAATTGGTTCATATCCTGGAATCAAAATTAATATATTGCCTCCAAGGTAGACTGTATTGAAGTCGTGTAAACACTTATTGTTCATTCAAGATTTAAATAGAATCAATTTGCCGAGAAATTTAAATGATTGTATGCATTATTTCAATTCACTATTTTTTAAACTCCTTGTATTGATTAAAATATTCAACAATAGTGCCGCATAAAGAACAGTTTTGATAAAATCTGCTTCATAAATGAGCTATTTACATTACGAAAGTAAGTATGGTCAAAACTACAAGCATATGGTAAAACTTACCGTGTTTCAGGCCCTAGGGGATCATCAAAAGGCTCGGTATTCTTTATCGAAGCTCTCTAGTAACGAGTTTGGTGAAATTATAATTTTAAATAATAAGTGATAAAATTTGGTAAATTTATCATGATACTTGAGATCATGGTATAAAAACCATTTATTCGGCTTAATTTAATTTTCAGTTTGTATTTTTTCGGTATTACAAACTATGATTTTGGAAACCAGAATTTCCGGTAAAAAACGTTAACGCATAAACGGGAAAAGTACCAAATGAATAGTTTAAATACCGTATATTTAGCTTTTATTAATCAGAATTATGCTGTTGTTTTTACCGGAAGTGTCATTATCATTCATTACAATAATTTTACCAGAATTACTTTATTTACTTTATTTATTATTTTATTTAGAATTATTTTTCATTACTTTAATTTTCTTTCTTATACCCCTAAATTATTATCCATTACAAAAAATTAGAATTTTACGGCAAAAAATCTAAACTCTCTGACAAAACAGTTTCCTGGAAAATACCAATCGAAAAAAGTTTTGACAATGAGTGAAAGTGAAAGTTGACAGTGAAAGTTTTGACAATTTGAGAAAATTAATGTTTTCTCTTGTTTGAAGATATAAATTTCATCAAAACTATTAAGCTGAATTTTTACGCATTCTTCAGCACTATTACTTACGAAATCGAATCCAAAGCAGATGTGTATGATTGAAGCAGGTCTTAGGGATCACCGGGTTCTAAAGCGGAAAAACTATTTAAGATAACGATCTGTCCCATACGGATCACTTTTACATTCAGGCAAGCAGTGAAAACAGATTTTGAGTCAAATAAAATTTTTTTTGAATGCTCCCAGAATGCACTGAGATGACGTTTGATGTGAAAATAGCTAATTATATATCCAGTAGTTGACATTTTATCAAAAATCACGTAATTTCGTGATGAAATTATTTTCAAAAGCAACTAAATACAGTTCAAGTATTTAGTTAGTATTATTTAGTTAGTTAAATTTTCAATTAAGATAATTTTAATTTTGAGAGTGTTAATGCTCTTCCAAAACTATTCTGAAAAGTTTATACATCGGTTTTTTATACTACTACTTCAACTGAATGTTCATTGTGAACATTTTTGTATATTTTAAATTTCTTACATTGGTACAATTGCAAAAAGGATGAATCCTCTTATGTACGATATGGTTATTGTTAAATTGAAATATTCATAACAATTATCACGGATATTAAAAATAAACCAGAGAAATTAAAAACTCGAAAATGTGCAAACTGGTGCCGATATTTCGCATATAATAAAAATATCATTTTACAAGATTATTCAGCCTCATTCTTTTACATTTCGTTTTTAAACATAGAAAATTGTTAAATTTAATAAGTTATAAGAACTCTATGTTTTATAATTTAATAATAATAATAAGTATATGTATTTTTTTATACAAATTTAAAAACTATTACTTTGAGCAAATGTATATTGATATTCCCTTTATAAATTCTTAAAAGATAAAGCGATTAAAATTTCTATTCAAAATATATTTCCTGTACGATAAATTGAATAAAAATAAATTAACACAAAAAAACCTTAGCAAAGTTGTTTAACATTTTCTTTCAATTTATTTCGAATTCAATATACTGTTTTGAAACAAATTAAATATTAAGGTTTATCTATCGCACATAAATTTCCTTTATAAATTGTGTCTTACTTTACATGCATTTTATTAGTAACTTTTTATTCATTAAAAGTTCAAATCATTAATCATTTTTCATTTGTTACACTAACTGGAAAAAAATTAGTTTTATCTCATACTTTATCATTCGAGCATTTTATGAAATTTAGTGCAATTACTGTTATGAGTTACTTATTTTAGAGAGGATTAAAAAACTGTTTAATTAATGATAGTATAGCCATAATAATTGGAAAATAAAAAACTTTGTTTTTAATGATATGTCAAATTTAATTACTTTTTTTAATCAATTATCAATGGAAATGTGCTCTTTTGCAAGAGTGGTTATTAGTTTTAACCTTCTAAAACATTCCTTGACAATTAATTGTTTAAAAAAAAATTAATTTACGTAACTTATTTTCGGATGCTATAAATACTAAATTTATTACTACAGAGTACTTAAATTTTAAATAAATCATGAAGTGATGGGATGGATTTATATAAAAAAAATGTTTGTTATAACATTGTCATTATTAGTGATGAGTTTTATAATATATGAACATTCAACTTCCGAGGAATTTTTGACCCATAAACTTAGATACATTTAAAAAAATGCAGAGAAGTTAAAAAATAAGTAAATATGTTCTCATTAAATTTACTTAAAAAAATATGTGTTTTTTTAAAATAATCATTTGGATTCTCTTCCTCATGTTAATGTATGTTAACTTAAAAATTAAAATTGACGATGTTTTGGAAAAAAAATAAAAACCCAGTTCTGTTGTGAAACATATTAAGAAGATATTGAAATCCCATTAGTTTTGGTGAGGATATTTAATCCAGTTTTTTATTCTTTTTTTTATGGAAAAACTAGGTTGTCCAGTTTTATGGAAAACTTTGGCCACAGTAGTGGTGTTTTTTGGTACATTTGAGTCTTAGAAATGGAAGAGTAATTGCTGCATAGATTATTTTAAAGGTTATTTCATAGATTATTTTAAAGATTACTGCATAGATTAAGACAAAAACTTGATTTATTATCAAGTATTATTAAAGATAAGCAAAAATAGCCATATTGATTAAGAATAAAATAGTTAGCAACATCTTCTATGACACAGATGAACAGATACTTTTCTAAACATGATGAAATTTTTGAAAATTAATAAGGGTTGGACTGAGGGGAAAAATCCCCTCAGTCCAACTGAGTGGATTTTTGAGAGGAACTGAGGGGAAAAATCCCCCCAATCCTAACGCAAATAACATTAAATTAAAAGTGACTGTTTCTAACGATCACTTAGGAGCATGGTAAGAGATCTATAATCCGGAAAAAAACAAGATGTAATCTCTTCATCAGCTCACACAATTATATCTTCAAAAAAGAGTGCTTTCTAATATTGTATTAACATAGCCAAAGCAAAATATATCAATACAATAGTGTGAGGAGCACTCAAAAAAATTTGAAACAAAATAGAATAGAACACATTAAGTAATAAATATCACGTACGAAAGAAAATAAAATGCAAAGAAAAAAAACATGAAACGAAATCCATAAAGCGAGTAGCAAATTGAAATGAACTTACATGGACGGGGAAATTTTCAAGAATGATTTAAATATTTTCGTAAAAAGATTTCAGGATTACAAACTATGAAAACAGAAGCGCAAATTGAGGTAAAAGTGCAAATAGAGGATTTTGCTTTATATCTCGTTCTTACTGCAATTCTGAAGCGCGTTAGATTTGTTAGCTACCAACGATTGGCCCGAAAATGGATGTGCGCAAGGTAATATTATACTGGATAATTTAAAGAAGTTTATAATTATTAAGGTTGATATTTAATGATACAATTTTAATGATGTTAGAAAATTAACTTTTATTTTAGAATAAAAGAAGGAAAGAAACATGAAATGCCTGTTTTGCACATATTTTTAGCCACGGATTTGCCTGAAATGGATTTGCGCATGGTAAAAATTTTTAGCAAAATCATTTATAATTGCATACAATTAACTCAATGATTTTATATAGAATTAATTACTTTTGATGGGTGTCTAATGCTTTTTTAAAAAAATTCTGAAAGAGTTTGTCTATTTTTTTTTGATAAATAACCATTGCTTTATAACTACATATTCTTTTCATTCTATTCATTTGATTAAAAATGGTATTTAAATATATGTTTTTTGAAACATTAGAGTTCCAAGTTATTAGTTTATTTACATTAAAATTAAAATTATTTCTTTTATCACATAAATCAACAAAGCAGATATTTTCATCTTTTATAATATCCAAATCCAAAAAATTAAAATTTATATTATCATCATGATTACGAAGCAAGATTGATTCCTAGGGGAGAATATTATTTAATAAGATTGCATAATCTTGAAAATTAAGGATAATTAAATCATCAATAAATCAAAAAACAAATTTAATACTAAGAGTATTATTTTTTTTATAATAGCGCAAAAATACGTTAGCTAAGAGAGAAGAAAAATGAGATCCTTGTGGTATTCCATCAATTTGAAGTAAAATGTCTCTTCCAGTGTAAAAATAATTATTAAAAACACAAACATTAATTATATTTTCCCAATAAATAAAATCGCAATTAAGGATATTTTTAAAATCATAATAACAATTAAAAAGAACATCTTTTAATTTAGAAAGGGGAGTGCTATTGAAAAGATCCTGGAAATCATAAGTAGCAATAGAATTAATTTTATTATTCTTAATAAATTCTAAAATCGGTTGATTATTAGTGATAATCCAAGAAAAACTTTGCTTAACAATATAGTTTAAAATTTTATTTAAGTAGTTAGAGAAAATGGCCCCAGATTTAGTTAGGTAATTATTAGACCTAATTATAGTTATTATTTAGTTAGGTAGGTAATTATTTAGTTAGGTAATTATTTTATGAAATTTACGACTGATAATTAAGTAAGGAAATTGTATATTGCAAATTTTAATGTTTAGCGTCTTATATAAACCTAGCTTTATTTAATGTTATCATTTAAATTACTATGCTTAAAATTTTTACTATTTTTCAACTCCGAATTTAAAGTTCAACGTAGAACTTTTTGCAGAAGATTGCATGGTCATTGCTAGCTTTGTTTATGGGGGGTAATTATAAAATCTTTTTGTAGTTTCTTATTTGATTGAACAATTTCAGAAAAAAATTAATGAATTGTTACTGTTATTTAAATTTTACTTATTATTGAAATTATTTAAAGTGATAATAAACGGCCCATTTCCATTCTGTTTGCGTACCTAAAGGTAAAGAGAATCCGCTTGATATCTTTAATGAAAAACTATCGAGGTCATTAAGAAAGTATTTCAGAATTTTATTAATTGATATCTTGCAAATGGGTCTAAATTTTGTGCCTTTTATCATTAAATTCCAAAGTTCTAAGTTTTCTATAACATTTAAACTACCAGTAATAAAGTGTTTATGATGTTTAGAAACAAAATAAAAATATATCTCGTTTTCTCAGTGACATTCATAATCGGTTACATAAATCCTCCCTAAATTTTTGTTTATATCATTACATAGAAATATAGTTCTACCAAGAGATTTATTTTAATATTTAATATTTTTTTTATTATATTTAAAGCTTTTAATCATGGTAATGGAAATAATCCATCTTTTAATGGAAATAATTTTTTTAAATTTTCAAAAATGTTATGAAAGTTGATCTTATCGCAAATAGGATTTTGAAAGTTAATAACGAACTATAAATTATCTAAATTTTTCTTTTTATTTGGGGAAATTTTACTCATTTTATCCTTTACAAGATCGAAACAAAAAATATTGATGTGTAAATTAATAAATGGAAAAGTTATAATAAGATCTTGAAGCCTATAGGCATCATTATTCTTAAGGGAGAAAACAATATCTTTCATTGGTTTAATATTATAATGCTTATTAAAATCTTTTTCCATTTTAAAAATAACATTTACATTTAATTGTCACTATTAAGAGAGTTTTTATTACTTCTTGATCCCCGTTTATCTCGTTTACAATTATATATATATATATATGTATATATATATATATATATATATATATATATATATATATATATATATATATATATATATATATATATATATATATATATATATATATATATATATATATATATATATATATATATATATATATATATATATATATATATATATATATATATATATATATATATATATATATATATATATATATGTATTCCATTACTTAGTCTACTTGAAAAACGTAGTTTTAAACATTTTATTTTACTTGTTTTTAAAAGCACTTTTGATTGGTCACTAAAAGTGCTTACACCATTTAAAAAACATTTGTGATTTGCATAGGAAGCAGACTCAGAGCCCATATTTAAATTTCAGCACTTTCTCTAACCGGGAAGCAAAAAAAAGAAGTCTAAATTAACAAAATAAGTTGACCGATAAAATGGCCGAATAAATTCTGTTAAAAGCTGGCAGGAAATGATTGAGTCTAGTTTTGTATTTTCATCCCACAGAACTCCATTTAATATTTAAGTACTCTAGCTTGCTGAGCATTTTTCGTAAGTTCAATCGAAAAATCTCACACTCACACTTGCGAGAGTGGTTTAATAAAGGAAAAAGTAAAAAAGAAAAGACTTATACTTGTTAATATCACTATAGTTAATATTACTATTTCGTATACTTGTTAAATATGCTTTAAGTATAAAAGCCTTGTACCTCTTTGGGGGTATTTCTACTTTCAAAAATAAAAAAGTTCTAAAGTTTTGAGTGCTTGAGCTATTCGGAAAGTAAACACAGTGTCACTTACGTGAGTGAGTTGTGTCCACAGTCACGCGGGACTATATATATATATTAAATATTAATAAATGTACAATATAAATAAAAAAAATAGTTTATAAATTGTTCACAACTCTAATATCATGCGTATGAAAAATATCTCTATCAATATGCAGGAGACATCTGAAACTAAAATTTGATTTTATTCAATTAATTTTATATTTCATTTGAAATTGAAAAATATTATAATTTTTGTTATAGTTTTAATTACAATTGTTTTGAAATTTCTATACCTAAGTATTTTACTTCAGAAAAATGGAGAGTGAAAATGGCTCCTAAATTGATATTAATTGAGATTCCAGAACAACAAATCTTGGATTCCCAGACAACGAATCCTTGTATTACAACAACGAAAAGCATACAATAAATAACAATTTAGGATAGAGGTAACACTCGTTTTACTCGATTTAAGAAGAATAAGGGAAAGACAGTTTACATTAATCAACAAAAGCTGTCTATTGTTGTAACTTGTTACTAGAATCAAACAAATATGTTTTTCAATTCGATAGAAGGTGTTGCCATGAATGAAAAGTACTAATAAAGTTTAACGATTAGCTCAACATATGTGTCTCAAATATTGAAATTTTTTAATAGAAATTTAAACTAAATAAAGAACTTGTTGAAATATATGTTATCTTTATTTAATGATTTTTTTAAATTTCTGAAAAATATTTAATTTGAAAATAGGTATTGAAGAATATATAAAAACAAAATTATTTTTGAGACAGTATATGCTGCTTATACAAAAGAAAATTTGCAATAGAAATTGGCGACATTTATGGAGCTATTATTTATTAATTCACTCATTGCGTACCCCACCTAACTAATAAAATTTATACTGTGGTAAAAGATCTTTCATAATTACCATACTTGTATGGTAAAACATTTCTGGTAAAAAAAATTATAATGCTGGTAACTAAACCAAAATTTATGGCATTTAAATCATTTACTAATTTATTCATAATTATTTCATTCCTTATGGTAATGCTGGAACTCTGATTTTTCACAATTATAGATCTTATTATTACACATTTAGTCTAAATACAAAAATTAAAAGTAAATTTAACAGAAAATAAATATGTTTTTTCCCGCCATGTTCTGAAAAGTCACAATAAAATATACAGAACGAATTATTCATTTCACCATTTATTTATTTTTTTAAAGCATTTCAATGCTAAGTTCAACTAAGTTCAACTTTTTTAAAAAAGAGGATGGTAATAGACTGTATCATCTATTCACACTTCTATAGTTTATTTAAAGAGTTAATAAGAATTAGGTGATGGTCAATTATTTACTTTTATAATATAGTCTGAGATTATAACAGAGAAAATGCCTGGATGCATCTGCTGCAGAGTGAAGATAGCGAGATCGATTTCTGTTGTAACCCTGGTTATATTTTTATGCGCTATCTCTTCTTAAACTTGACCCCAGGGCTTATAAACCCAACTTTACCACCCAATTTTGCAAGTTTTTAATAAGCCCAAGCCTGCATATGTGTGTGAAATGAATATAAAGGGTTGTGACAAAAATCGAACATGCTACCTTCACGTTTCCACTTTGGAATGTTGAGATAGCCTGATGCATAACATTTTGTAGTAGTAGAGGAAGTACTTTATTTATGCCGCACTGTGACGGTCAGCTAAGCATACCTGAAGATAATATATGCCATCAAGATTTTAATTCTGCTCTTCCGCTTTGGTAGCCTGATGACCTGCATGAAGTCGAGCTCTTTACAGTAGAACAATCTAACGAGGACTAATACTGCGAGTTCTAGGCTCGCTTGCATGTTGATCAAAGTGGAATTGGTCACCCACCAATGCCAATGCTAACAACAGCCTTAATGAAGCTAACCTTAATGAAGCTTGACTTCGGTGATTTACTTGAAACCGTTTTTACGATCATTCCACCGTGAGAACATAGCAGTTAAATTACTGATTTAGTTCAGCCTTGTTCAGACATTTGGGTATTTGCAAAAAAGCATTTTGTATCGTCCTAAACGTTGATAAAAGTTGGTTTGTAGTTTTTAAAGAAATGAAGAAAAATTACTGATTAAAAACTAAACCTGTGGAGTATCATAATATGGGGCATGATGCGGAAGTGGTACACTGGGAACCCGAGTGCATATGTTACATTCGTAGTCTAAAGAAGACAACTACTTCATAAATGATTATGCCGTTATTAATCGTTCCAGAAACGTCAAAAACTATTGAATGAACGTCAATTTAATGTATAACAACTTTCATGGCCAACACAAATTCCGGATCTTAATTCAATATGTTTGGGACATGTTAAAACAGAAAAACTTTTTTTTCACCTAATTTCTGCGTAGCATATACATGGTACTCTTTGTATATAAATGCACTCCGAAAGCTGGCAGAATTGACGCTATCACGAATATCGGTTGTTTTCCATGCAAAAGGAGATTCTTTGAAATACTAATCTAAGGTTTTTGGTTGATTAACGAGCATGCGCATACTACCTTTTCAAAGTTTATTTAAAACTTTAATATTGGTAATGAAACGAAAAAAATGAAGTCAAAGATTTTTAAACTTGAACTGTTACTAACCGTTCATGAAACTCTGCATTATTATTTCTTTGAAATTAATTTATCTATTTAAATCCTATAAAAAAATTAAGTAGTTTATCAATTTTGACATGATAGCGTGCTTGAACAATATAAAATAAAATCCTTTAGTAATGATATCACCAAATTTTTTATAACGAAATATCAACCCAAACAATAAATAATATTTGAGAGGGAGATATTAACTATAAATAATTTATTTGGATTGTTGTAATTGATTGAAATTAATTAATAATTACCATTTATTATACGGAATTTATTATAATTATTGGATTTAACATCCATCGTACATAAAAAGTTGTAATTTAATAAGCTAATTAAATTTCCGAAATATCAATCATTCAAAAGCTCGTGAATAAAGCAATGAATGCGTGGATAATTGAATATTTGACGCTATTTTATTCCACTTTAATTCATTTAAATAGCATCTCACTAAACTATTAGTTTCAATATCTATTTCTAATCTAATATACTGACCTTAAATTGCTATTGAGTTAATATAGCTGCAAAACAATAGTATAATAGCAAAAAAATGAAATACGCTTTTACAACTTAACTCGAAAAGAAAAAATATTCCTCATTATTTCTTTCGTTACTTTTTTTACATATAATATTAGTGAACGATTTTGGGCAATATTATTAGATTATTGATAAAATATAACTAATATTTATTAATAAATCAATGCAAAAGTACTAAAATTCATTTCATAATAGTTTGATAAAAATAATTTTCAAATTCCATTTAATAATTTTTAAATAGATTTACTCAAAGAAAAATTACTATTCAATAAATTGCTTTTTCCAGTTGCAGTTTTATTGCTTTTTTGCACAAAAAATACTTTAAGTGTATATTTTGAAGAGACTGACATGTATTGGAACTAATGCTGCATTGATTTTTGAAAATCAATATAAAATTAAAGTATACGATGTCCTACAAGGGCTGAAGTAAATAGTTTAAATGTTTATGAAATTGAAAAAGTATTAGCTTAAAAATTGAAAAAGATTGACTACATAAAACTCATTCAAAATGATATTGTTCAGAAAATATGATTCATTACATATTTTATATACTCCAAAAGAAATTTACATGCAAAAAGATTTACCTAAACTTTTATATGTCAATTGTACTTAATTATACGTTGAGAATTCTTATGCGCATCTAAATTAGCAGAATTATATCTTTTTTTTCTTGTATACGAGATTCAGTCACTACTCATGCATTGGTAGCGATCATACGCATATACTCACATGTAGTCCTCTTGCCGTCAGGCTAACTGTGGGAGGTTTTCTAGGTTTTCCTCTCCATATGACACAAATGCGAGTTAGTTTCATCAAAAAATCCTCCACGAAGGCAAACTTCCCCTTGATCCAGGATTTCCCTTGTCAAGTAAAATTTACATATTAAGAACACCTTTTCTCAATAATACACTGTTAGAATTTTCATTCTAAATTTATAGTAAAATTACCGGCAGCAATCTGTCCATCAGATTAACAGTAAAGTTTACGGTAAAGAATATTCTTTACCTTTACGGTTTTGAAACCGTTTAAAACTAGTATGGTTATAAAATCATGAATACAAAAACATGCGGTTTTTTAACTATTTACAGCTACCATGGTTTCAAAACCATAAAAAAAATTTTAGCTGCACATTCTCGTTAGATAATGAGCATTGGAGTGTGCTGGACACTGGAAATTCTTGTCTGTTAAAGGTAATGGAGGTGTTACAGCTGGGACTCGAACCCCCGTTCTGTCTGTCATAAGATTGACAAATTAGCTCTCTCAGCTGTAATATGTACGCAATTGCAAAGAACTAAGTTGCTTAGTTAGATAGGCTTAGTTGGTGCAATAAAATTCTGGTCTAACCGTTTTAGTTAAAAATAGTTAAAAAACGATTTTTGTCACTGTTAATAATTCATTACCATCTTATTTATGGTTATTTTACTGTTTTGTTTAAATATGGTAAAATAAACAATTAAATGGATTGTTATTTAGCCATTTTTTCCTAAAAATGCTAACATGCTGTGGGTGTTTAATATTAAGTGGTTATTGTAATAGATTCAAAATTTCAGGCATTGCATCTTTAACTTTGTTTTTTACAATATTCATGAATTCTAACAAGAATACCTTAAATTACAGTGGTAATTAATCTCCCAATTTTTTAAATTATCACTGAAATTTAGGGTATCTATTTCTAATGAGATTTAGAAAAAAATTATAGCTGCATAACTCTTATTCCTGAACATAATATAATAAAAAAATCAATGAAAAGAGGGCTTAGTACTAGCTTTGCAGCTAAAGTATCTTTCTATATTTTACATGTCATTTTAAAGAGATATAACAAATTGGAACATTCAATGGAACTTCTGATGAAGAAAAAACTTCCGATTCAACCTAAGATATTTGGTTTCATATTTATATTGTCTTATACTGAAATCGTCTTCATAACAAAATGATATGATATTACAGTTATGAAACAAAATAAACCTTTGACTACGGATACTTACAAAAATGAACATGCTATCAAATGATATATAAAACTTTTTTGACTCAATCTAACACCATAGTATATGATGTTTATCTGATGGTGCCGAGACCATGTTCTTAATATCAGGATACAATGCAATGCAAAATGAACTTTGGGCTGCGTATTATTAGAAATCTGAGCACTCTACAAAATGGTTCAGAAAACGTTTCAGAAACTAACCTTATCTCTGATTATTGTCATACCTTTGATACGAAAAAAGTTTCGACTCAGTCTAATATTTTTTATATTTGTTGAACTGTAACATAATCTATTTACTGAACAATACAAAATAAACATTTGGCTAAAAAGAATTATTAATATGAATAAGCTACCAAGCTGAATACGCTGCCTTACTCAAAAGTATTATGATAAAATTATCAAATTTTACTTGATTTATTGCCAAGCATCCGGGTAGTCAAACCATATTTCGTTGTTAAATTTACCAAAAGTCATTACCAAAGCGCTTCGGTTAAATTATCGTGTTTTTTTGGTGCTCTCTTAGAACCAAAAACACTGTGAATTTTACCATATTTTGGTAGTTTTCACCACATGTCTTTTCCTAGTGAACTTTGCACTGATTTTTAGCCTACTTTTGTTGTGGGAAAAAATTTCGGCTCAACTAATATACTTATATTTGTTATTTCTAACTGAAACCATCTCCTTAACGAGACGATATAGTCTAGGAATTATAAATATAAATGAAACTTTTGTCTACGAATTCTTTTAGGTATGAATAAGACAGCTAACGATTCAGAAAACTTTCCAACTGAACTGTTTCATTAGCTTTGCATTGAAAATAAAACAAAAGGATTCATCAAGATAAAGGATATTCTAATGAAAAGAACACACGATTCTACTTCTTTCTCAGTGAGACAAGAGAAGCACGTCAAGAAACTCCTCTGAAGCATCATCATGGGATTTTTCGTTTACTCAATCTGATACATCGATTTATTTTACTCAACTATTTCCTTTCGAATTTAATCATTATTATATTTATTATAATATTTCAATTAAATAAAGAGAGAAATATTTTGCATGAAAACAAATATTTATTGGTATAACTCCCTGAGATGCTGTTACTGCAGATAATAATTAATGGAATTTATCATGTAATTATGTCTGGAAATTCATTTATTATGTGAGCAGAAACGTTTTTTTTATAAGTAAAAATATTTTAAGTGTATTACTTAATGAGTATTTATTTTTAATAGTTAAAATAGCGTGTTGATTTGCTTAAATTTAAAATTATCTTTTTAATATAATAAATTTTGATTATTCTGCCGGATTTAATACATTTAAGTAAAAATCACTGAACAATATTTTGTTACAACTTGACCAAAACTATGATTTTAACATGTACATTTAACAAATAAATATAAGAATTTTTATTAGACATGCGAAAAGATACTTCAGGACAGAGGGGATAATGTCAGAGAACCTTATTATAAGTGTTTCGATAGTGAGTAAAATAATTAATTCTTCAAACAATGCTTGTATATCACGTAAAAATTTATGCTTAAACTTTATTTTAATTTCTTAAAATAAAAAAGAACATGGATAAAAGATTTAATTTCTTAATTGAGTTTTTTGTAAAGCGATTATATTTCTTTTGTTCAACTAATTCTTTCAAGCACTAAATAGAAAGCGATTAATATTTTCTTTTTTACTCAACAAGTTTTTTTTTTTTTACTTTTCCAAGTTTATCATCAGCATCTTATAGATTTTACTTAAAGTCTTAATAGGAAATATTTCCTTCTTTTAATTTAATTTGCTACATGTTTATTTGCATAAAAGAAAAAAAAAACTTTGAAATGAAATTTAAAAAAAAGAAAGATGACACTTTCGCAGGATTTAAGGTCCCTTGAAACATAAAAATCTCTAAAATGTAATATATATGTAAATTAATTTTATTCCGTAAAAGCCTCTTTGATCTCTGTGCTCCAAAAGTAAATAAAATGTTATTTTTCCCATTCATTTCAAGTTGAAAATCCCATTTCATTATACTAAAATATTTTAGCTTTACTGTCAAGAGAACTTAATTTTTGAATAATGAGTAGAGTGACTAACAGTAATACGGTAAAATATTAGTTTTGAACTAATTCTCTATAATAATATTCTTATTTTTATACTTTTTGATTCGATGTGCTTAAACAAAAATAGGACACAATTGTTTTACAGAATTGTTATCAATTACCACTCTGTAAGAAGAGCATTGCAATTGTTAGATTTACTTTAAGAATCGTCAATATTTTCAACCATAATGATTACGGTTATGATCATTTAAAATTTTTGCTATTTAAATTAATCAAAGGAACTTCGTTGGCACCGGTTGCCAAAAAACTTTAAAATTTAGGATTGATCTAGAAAAAAATACTTTTTCAAGAATTTTATTGCAGATTCTTCAGCATCATCGCAAATCTGCTCTTTATTAACTCTCATGCATCCTTCGATGTGGAAGGAAATAAAGAGAATTTAAAGCATTACCTTTAAGAAGAGTAAGTTTAAGGATTAAGCTTTAATATTTTTTATTGATTAAGTTATCTTTTGAACCATACTAGCAGATTTACTGCAGGTCATAATAAAGTGTGGAATCATATTTTTCTTTAGTTTGAGAGATATTCTGCCATAATCAAGTTCATGAAGGATTAGTTTGTTCGATAAAATGTTTGAATTCAGTACCATATTGAATAAAACAAATTAAAACGTTATTAACCTAAAATTTGAAGCATACTAAAACGTTATTATGGTTCAAGGAGGTCAGAAATCGCTAACGGGGTTTTAAAATTGCAAAATACGCATTTAATTGTTATTTTTACATATTCAATTTAATTTTTATTTTTACATAATTAAAATATAGTATTCCAACTGTTAATTTTAATGAAAATCCCTTATTGACGACTTTCACTTAATACAATGTCCCAAACGGAATTTTAACCACGTTAACTAAGCCCACAACCAATGAGAATTAAACGAATGTTCTTTAAAAGCTGGAAGCTAAGACATGTGATAAGGATTGCGAATTCATATTTTATTTTCCGTCATCGGACGTTTAAAACAGCGGATGCCAATAATTGTGTAGTAATAAATAATTGTGTGGTGAACGTCCTATAAAACTACCTAATTCCTTGCAGCTGTGCACATACTTTAGCAGAGATGGATAATCTTTTTAATCCCAAAACCGGCTGAACAGGGGTTTGACACCACAATATTTCTTTCACTATTTTAGCACTTGTGGGTTTCCACTGTCTTACACTCTTCAATTGGTGACCCTGGGCAATTTGAACAGGAAAATCAAATTTACGGATAGATTGTAGCTCCACAAGGCTGATAACATACGCAAGTCTAGCTTTTCTCATCTCTTTTAATACATGGTACAGTTAGAGAAACAGTCCATGATTCACTTGAAAAAATACAACTCAACAACGACCTAACTTTTACGAATATTTTCTAAAGAGAAGCCTAACATAATCTAATTCCAATATGGCACTCCGGTAGTGCATCTGATTAAGACACACCACTGGTTTGAGAGAGCTGAAATAATGATTTCGATCCTAGTGGCCGACAAAACATCCTGTGTGCATACGCAAGAAGGTGCCCGATCAGTCTGTGTTGACTGCAAGCAACATCTTTGATTGTGGTATGGAAGTTCGGTAAGGAAGGTACCAGGCGCTGTCTACGTTATCTGCCTAGGGCCAACATTACGTGGCATTCTTACCTAAAAATGAGTCATCTTTCCTAAAAATGAGTCTTCTTACCTAAAAATGAGTCCTCTTACCTAAAAATGGGTCAAGGTGTTTGCCTGGTTAGGTGATGATGATGTAACTCTAAAGTCCAACTTAATTTCATTTTTACGGTTTTGTAATCATGCTAGTTTTAAATAGTAACTAAATCATAAAATTTGGTTTTAAAGATTTTTTTAACCATACCAGAAGTAAACAGTTTCAGTCCCATAGAGGTAAAGAAATGTTCTTAACGGTAAACTTCACAGTTGCTTGGTTGGACAGACTGCTTCCGGTTATTTTACCGTAATTTAAGAATAAAAATTTGCTCTGTGAATGAAAGTTCAGAATTAAACAAAAAAATTGCTATATTTTTTATTGTATTCAAGCAAAACAAATAAATCATGTATTGTGGGCCGTGTGTATTGTCACAGATACATTTTAACAAGCTTGTGTTGTGTTGACAAGTTGTCTATCTATCAACAAAGAAGGGAATAACTTATCATGAGACTTTGTTTTCCATAAAAAAAGATTGATCTATTCTAGAGAATGCCTAAAGATTTTATTGTTTCTCTAATCGTGTGTAGATTTGAAACCTAAGTTTTATATTAAATGCCTAGTAGAAACGATTTATCTCAAAAGAATTTCGAATTAATCAAAAGTATACTTCATTTATGTGAAATCCTCTAGAGCTTTTCTTAATTACTCTTGTTTCTTTGTGATTAGCTACTCTTTTTTTCTTCTAAAGAACTAATTTGTTATTATTTATTTAGCATCCCTTTCAGATATAATTTATAATTGGAGTGAAATATTTATAATAATCCAATAATTATTCAAATATGTAAGTATTTAAAAAGTTTTTTATCATTGAAAATGCATAATTTTAATATTTGCCACAAATTATGAAATATGTACTGAAGTTTCATCGTCTTACTGTTAAGGAAATAAGGAATTTTGAAAGAGAAAAAAGTATTTTAAAAATTAGATTATTTGATTTTTTCCCACAGAAATTTGTTTTATTATAGTATTTATAAGAAGTACCAATAATATTACTCATTAAAAGTAAATTTTTACTTTAAAACATTTCATTTTTAAGAACATTTTAAAGAAAGAATTATACTTATTTAAAGATTTTAAGAATTCGAACTAAATTATGACTCGTCAAAAAGAATATTAAAAGTGGAACATACGTTTTAACTGCTTATATTAAACTATTCACAATAAATTCTTGCATTATAATTTACATCTCAAAACCCATTTGAAGAAATTGCATAAAATTTGTAATATATCCATTTTATTTATTTTAATTTAATATACTTTCAAGTAATTTGTTAAAAACACAATTTTAGGTTACGTAACAGTTTAAAAAATAAAATAAAAATATAAAATTATATTTAATTTTTTTAGGTTTTTTTCCATATTTATTTTATATTTAATTTATTTAAAAACATTAATGACAACTAATTTAAAAACTAAATTATATACACTTTCTTTCAAAATAAACCAAACACTTTAAATACTCAAGATGCATCAAAATTTTATTTTTTAAAGTGATTTACAGAAGATTAGTGAACTTTTTTGCATATTTTTTACCTGGTAAAACAGCATAAAAATTTAAAGAGACTAAATGTATTTTTTTTAATGTTTCTGAAGAAATACCCTGAACCCCCTAAAAAAAACTATTTTAAAGAGTTTTTTGTTCTAAACCACTTTGCATAGGCAATTCAATTTCGCTTTAAGCTCGACTTCAGTGAAGAAAATTAGTAAAGCTATAAGTTATAAAGCTTGTTATATCTTTTCAAAAATTAAAGTTTTCATTTTAATAAAACTTATACAAAAATATTGCTGATTTTCTGATAAAAATGCAGTAGTTCATTTATCAGTATCAAAACACTTTTAGTCTGAGACGATAAAAAAAAAGAAAACATTTTTCTTATAAACAATAAACAAAATAAAGGCGAAATAGAAAAACAAAAACTGAAATCGAATGGTTAAAAAATAAATTTTCTCCTCCCTGTGAAAAGGATTGTTTTATTTTAAAGGAAGAGAATTTAACTTGTGTTACTTAGGTTTCGTAGATTCAATGGATTATGTTATTATAACAGATATTGTTTACAGCAATATCAGTACATAACAATCATTATCGCTTACAACATTCAATCGTGTTCAAGATAATTCTCTTAACACCTAGGCACTAATGTGGCGTTCCTGTAAACTGTCAGAATAATGGAATTCAGTATTGTACAATCTGAACATTATATCATTATCTCTATAGTTTAAATTGAACTAGACATCCCGGGAAATGATTATCTTGTACATAAAATGACTTAAGTGTTGTTACTTTGTTACGCATTGCTGTCAGAAGCATTAATAGATATTTAAAATCATTTAAGTGTTTAGAATATGTCACTTGAGATTGTGTTGTTTTACAGCGTTAGTACTTGTTTTGTAATAAAATGAACTATTATTCCAACTATAGTAATTGCTCTTAAGACTCAAACAGAAATTAACGTTTGAAATGTAAATTTAGAAAAAATAATGCAGATTATTTCCGAGATTTTAGACTGGTCGATCACCATGATTATCTGGTCTATTCCCATGGCAAGTTAACAAAATCGATTACTTTCCTTTTGCACACTGCTTTAGAAAAGCTGTGATATTTCTTAAACTTTATCGAGTAATTTATACAGTGTGTTAGATTTGGATTAATGTCGCATAAGAACCATGCAATTAACATCAGTTTTGAATGCGTTCTTTCTTTTTCTGAAGGAAATTTTTATTGTTTGAAAATCATAAGAACGACGAATTAAAGTAATCGAAACCTGTTTATTGGAAACTTTGTCATTTCTTGGAATAAAGCTTAGTAGGAAATAATTGGCTGTTTTTTTTAAACTTCTGGGTGTTTATTACAATTACTGACATTCAGGGTGCCAATACTTTTCACCGTAAAATCCATTTTTACTAGAACATTTTACGGAATAATACATCTAATATACCGTAATTTTTATAGTAATAATTGCTGTAAAATCACTGAATTATTCTACTTAAATAAATATTGCAGTAAAAGTTACGTCAGAATTTTTGACGGTAAAATGGATTTTAAGGACAATGACCCAAAGTGCCGGTACTTTATACCTTAATTTAATCCGGAATTTTGTACAGTTTATACTAAATTATAGTAATACTGAACACCAAAAATGATGTCAACTACTTTACACCGAAAGTAGTGTAAGTTAGGAATGGGCAAACCTTTTTGGTCGAGGGCAAAAAATCGAGAAAAAATTTTTTGGTGAGCCAAGTAAAAACTTCAAAATTTAAAAAAAAAACGACATACAAGTTTTAATTTAAATATTTAGTGAGATGAATGAAATTGCGATTTCATTATTAAAGTTTCTTACATTGAGGTTCGAAGTGACATGTGCTTATTTTAAGGAATGAGGCTAAATGCTTGTCTGTTAGTCCACTTCTGGAATGATTTTTCCTAATGTTCATAGTTGAAAACTCTTGTTCATATATATCACATATATAAGGTTAAGCAATCATGGCACTGATTATCCAGGCATGAAATATTAGATTTTGAAAACTAGCTTTTGGTAATGATTTCTAAAACTCAAACTTTGCATATTTAGAAACAACTGCTTCAGATGATTGTTGGATTGTCCGCTCGTTGGAGTTTGAAATGTGCAGTCTGCCACATGTGAAGTACAATTCACCTATATTAGATTCCATAAGTTTGCTCCACGAGGAAGACAAAAGCTAGTTGGAGCCAATCTGCGGCTATTCTGTAAAGAACTTCTGCTTTCCACATTTTGCCAATTGAAGCTGTCTGTGCTGTTTCTATCAATTTATGTTTTGTAGAACAAAAACAGAGAAAGTAAGAAAGTCATCAGTACTTTAATAAAAAAAAGAGCAGCTTTAAACAAATAGCTTTAAGCAAAGTTGACAAGAAAATGGAAGTATATTGTTTATATTTGCCCCGGATCAGCAAGTTAAAATTCTATCCGCGGGCCGGATAAAACCTTCCGACTGGTCGCAGTTGGCCAGCAGACCGTAGTTTCCCATCCCTGGTGTAAGTGAACATTCCTGTTGTTTCCCTACACCAAGAACTATGCTTGGTGTTTGATTACATCAAAAATAATCCTTGGTGCTCTATTACACCACTTTTGGTGTAAAGTAGCAACTATTTCTGGTGTTGAAATGTATTAAAATTATTCTAAAGTGCAGTGAAATAAACAACACTCTAAATTTCTCGAAAATTCGAATTCCTTAATTAGTTAAAATTAAAGCACTAACTAAAATAGCAAAGAAATAAAATAATTTGTAAAAGCAATCGATCTACCCCTTAAGCTTAATAATTGCGCAATGCAGAGCAGAATCTAATGAAGAAAAATTCTTGGGCGTTGCAATTCAACTCTCACAATTTTTTCTTAATATTATAAGCTGAGTAAAAAATGAATGTTTTTATTCATTTTTTATTACTGCTACTTATGTACATATTTCTTCTTAAAGAAATAAAATAATAAAACTATATAAAATTTCAACACAACTAGATTCTCTACCAATATTAACGATGTTTCAGAATGTTTGTGCGAATTGAAAGATTTCCAATTTAATCATTGGACACATAACTGTATTTTGCCTCATACAGTGACTTGAAGAAGACAAAAGTTTACCTTACGAATAAGAAAATTGATTTCGTAGAATTTTTCCCAATAACTTTAAGAATTGAATTGCTACCAAGCGAAGAACGAATCTGGTAGGCGTAAAGCAGGGATTATTATTTCTGTGTCAAACTTGGAAAAAAATGTTTTAATTTTAAATAAACATGTGCGCAATATTCGTATGCGTCAGCATTTTTAACGTAACATAAGGGCACCATGATT
This sequence comes from Parasteatoda tepidariorum, assembly GCF_982258835.1. Classification (NCBI taxonomy): domain Eukaryota; kingdom Metazoa; phylum Arthropoda; class Arachnida; order Araneae; family Theridiidae; genus Parasteatoda; species Parasteatoda tepidariorum. The sequence goes on from NC_141765.1 coordinate 68,849,509, forward strand.
CATTTTCAACTTTTAAAATTTCTGTGTCCTTTATTAACATATTTTTAAAAATTATTTGAATAGAAAAAAATAATAATTTAAAAAAAAATTTCTAACAGTGTTTTTACGAAAATACAATACCTTATAAAACTTTTTTCAATACCTTATAAAAATTCTAATTAAGACTTCAGTTTAATATTAAATTTTTTAACATTACTTTTATTAGGCAGAAAAAGTAACATCTTTATTATTAGTTCCCTTGTTTTCTGTGTTCAGTTCGAAATGACAAAGTTAATGAGTTGAACATTTATAGTCGCATACCCAAAAATGGGTAGTTTCTTTAACGGCGTTTATAAAATTAAATACAAAGCATGGCCATCCCAAATAATGGCCATGCTGAAGATAATGATGGTCAAGAAAGGAATGATGGGAAGAATGAAGAAACGAAGGTCAGAACATCCTGATAACTGTTGTTCTGACAAATGATGGTAAACTGGGAAAATGTAATAACATATGCCATCACTAAACATGTTCATTAAGATTTTCTTTTAAAACATCGAAACAATAAATTCATGAAAATTGAAACAATTTTTTTTTATATTTAAGCTGAAAACTATATAGTTGGACTCTTTTAATGTTGTATTTGAAGACTTGGTAACCTTATGATTGACTTGAATATAATTTGATAATAAAATTAAGAGCTTATCTTATGTGCGTGTGTGTACCTTATAATTCTAGAACCATTTGTTCTATTATCTTGAAAGTTAGACAGAGGATGCTAGGGGCAAATATAGCCCCCTATCGTAAAGTTCTTTAGAATTGTTCAATTAGTTCATTCGGTAGAACCGTATGCAAAATGTTATTTTTTATATTTCTTAGAATTTGCCATTGATAAAAATGTATCGGCAGACGATTTTCTTTATTTAAAATATATTAAGAAATACGTCAGTGATAGTTGCTGGCTTATAGCTCTCTTTAAAAAAAACGAGTTTTTTATATGTTCTTAAGCATTTAATTATTTTTTATTCGTTATGTCAGATGATCTCAATGATCTACATGAGCATTATAGCATTAGCGTATTACATCAGCAAACTAGTTTTCCTAAAGTTACATGAAACTGCGAGTTTATTTTGTTGATGGTTATGCTTTTTAGAACGTGAATGATTAAAACTAAATAATTCAAAATCACAGTAATTGATATAAAAAAATTATAAGCTATGTATTGAAAAGCAAAATTAATGGTTATTTAATACTAACTCGTAAAGGAGAAACGCAAAAAATCCCCATACACTTATTGGAGCCAATGATGCTTAATTAATTTTGATTTTAGGTAATGATTTAGTTTTAAAAATAGTTATGTTCTAGAAAGCAAAACTAAGCAAAGAGAAAAGGTACTTGTTCTTTCAGGGAAACCATGAAAAATCGCCTTACTATTTTTGACTCTAATGTAGTTTAATTAAATTTGGGAATGAGTACAAATTCAAATAAAAAAATAAGCTGTGCACTAAAAAAAATTAATGGTGAAATGGATCGAATTCATTTAAGAGAAAGGTAAAAATTCATATCGACGCCAATAATGCTTAATTAATTTCTTCTTTGGTACAATGGTCATTAATGCAATTTTAAGCGACACCAAATATACTAATGTAGATAAATTAGTATATTTGGTACACAAATAAAAGTAAGGGCATTAATGTTGTATTGATTCAAGATAATGTAATAATGAGGAAATATATGTTTTACGAACCTTCGAATGAGATAAGTACCAGAGAAAATGCGTAATAGTGGTCAATTTTCACAATCATGAGTTGACCTCACACAATAACACCTTTTCAAAAAATACTGAATACAGTTAATTTTAACTTTGGTGGGATGAATTACTAAAAACGTGTTTTGTTTAATTTATAAAATAAAGCCTACGGAAAGAACACAAAATAATAATAAATAAATAAAATTAATTATTTTAGCTTTATTAACTATACGTGACTTCGTAGTGTTGTTTAGTACTGATTTATTGATAGTTTAATCTTTTTTTTTTTCATTTTTTTTTCGCAGAAAAGGTATCAGTTTACAATGGAAAGATCGTTCTGTTCAACTGATTGACAAGTACCACGTCAAGTGTTTGCTTCGTAGGATAATTTTAGCATTAGCTTTGTAAGAAAAGAAAATTGATTATGAGAAAAAAAGAAAATACTAGAACTTTATATTGAAACTCAGTATAACAAACAAATGTAGATAATCTCTTTTAAATGATAGACAGAAGTAATTTCTAAGGAGTTTGATCTAACTAAAGTAAATCAATTTCAAGGAAAAAAATGAGCATTTTACTTAAGTAGAAGGTAAATTTTTTAAATTGAAAACGTTTTTATTTACTGAAGTAATTTGAAATGAACTACACGCTAGTAACACTTTATTTTGCTTAAAAGAAATTTAAATTGAAATCAGCTTTAAAACCTATTGCAAGAGGAAACACATCGATCTCATTTATTCTAGTTCACTTACACTTTGATGGAATAGCTGAGAAAAACCAGATTAAAATACGTGTTTCGTTAAATTGAATAATGGGATATTTTATGTCGAATTAAAAAGAAAGTTTAAATAATTAAAAGAGACTGATATGAGAGTCAATCAAATGCAATAACATGTTCAATTGCAGTGTAGTTTAACTATCTTCCTTAGACTCTAATTTATTTTTTTATCAAAAGCAAATTACATTTTTCAATTAACAAAATGTATTCTATTACAACTAAATTCACATAATGCAGAATAAAGTTAAATTTTCTTTTCCACCTAACTATAAACATAACACAGCACATATTAAGTATGCATGATTCAAAGAAAGATTTTATAAATTAAGAAAAAAATATTATTGAATTTAGAATGAAAAAACACAGTTTTTTACCTCTTATACTTTTATATTTTTAATTAGTTATGCTGAAGAAAAAATATTTCAGTGCACTTAAGCGTTTATTTTCTAGTATAGACTCGACATTTATAAGCAAGTTAAATTAACAGGAGAAATTAAAACAGACAAACATGTATCTATTTAACCCTTGCCGAAACAGCAAATTCCGATGAAAATCGGAATTTGCTGTTTAGTCATGCAGGACATTTACTCGTGCGATCTTAGTACATTCTAATTAAGACGACATGCTTAAGCATTTATGCTGTTTGAAGAGTAGTGGTTGCTAAATGCTTAAAAGCAATTAGTTTCATATTCCTAGTAGTTTGTAGCACCTGATGAATTAGTCTTGCTCGACAGGTTACCCCATACCGTAAGAACAAATTTTATGTATAAGTAAATCATAGTAGTTTAAATGTATTGGTAAAATTATAAAAAAAATTTTAAAAAAAATTACATTTAAATACCTATTTGTAATTTTATATTGTCCATACATTAACTTGTTTTTTAATCAAGTGTGTGAAGATGACATTGTCGACTCTTGAGATCGGAAGGACTGCAAAAAATTCCAAGTCAAATTGCGATATAATGTACTGGCATTTACCGTGCATCACTCGTAGAATCCATTTTCACCGTAATATATCATACCGTAATTTTTACAGTAATGTTTATTTAATTAGAGTGATACAGTGATTTTAATCAATGATTCAGTGATTATTACTGAAAAAATAAAGGAAATTAAATTTTCCGTATCGAAACATGTTAAACTCTTGATTTTACGGTATAAAGCACGCTGATTACCTATTTTTAAACGTGATTTGATCCGGATTTTTTCACAGGGAGAGGCTTTTTCATGTTTTCGTCTGCATCTGTTCTGATTTAGATTTTGACTAATTTTCCCCCACCATCCACCGTTTCTGAAAACAGCGAGTGAAACGTTAGTCATATTCTAATTCTGGAGGTCATTTTACACAAGAAAGAGGTAAAGTTTTTCAGCCTTTTAATGTTAATTTCACTTTACGTATTTCCCTCTTGAATATTTAAAATAATCAAATGAATTTTACACAAAATTGTAAATCTCATTTCTCCAAAAATAATTTCTAGCGAAATATACTTTTTAGAAAGTACATATGAATTATTATTGTTTTAACAAATAATGATCTAAAACGGATTGAATTGTAAGTCATACGAATTTGGCTTCATTTTAAGCTACGTAATTTTAAATGACTAAATAAAAAATTTAATCAGAATTGTTGAGTAATGAAATTTGAAATGGATTGTATTTTTCATTTCATTTGTGTTTATTTTCGTTCATCAACTATTGCCCGAATTTCGTTCAAGTTTTGGATACTTTTGGTAAAAAATACACAGTTTATAATAATATAGAAATTTTTGCATCTTACAATTCAAAAAGTTTTCGATTTACACCGAATCAAATAATCGAAAATTATAAATAAATGTGAAAAAAAATTTTCATGTAAATATCGAAACTAGTTTTACAATTATATTTAAAATATTTTTTGATACTTTGACATAGATCCTAAAATATGGCAAAACAAGCATAACTGGAATTAACATTGAGGGGGAAACATTTCCCCTATCTCCTACCAAAACTATTGGGACCATATTTTCCAAATTGTGGTTCCCCTACATTGTTTTAAAAACAAAAATCCACATCTGTCGAAATAATTCTATGTTTATTCAATAAAATTACGTTTAGTGTGCTTATTTTGTAGCTAAAATATCATCAGTTAAAAGCAAAATTCATATTTAAAATTAACACTCCAACCATTAAGATTGGATTTTGGTCAATGACAGTCCTATCACTACATCAAACGTATGTATTATATCGGAAGGTTTGAAATATATACAGAACACAAAAAAAAAATATTAACACTTTAGCTACTTTTGATCTAGTAATCTGATCTAGTGATCGGATTTAATGAAATCCAATGTTAATGGTACGAGAGTTAACATTAAATATGCATGTTTTTTATGCTGACGAGATTTAAAAATATGTAAAGTCTTTTAAATTCTCTGAATGAGGTTAATCAATAAAAATGAATACATGCCCGTTTTTATTCAATTTAAATTGTAAATACGTTGTTTCTAATGCCACTTGCCATACTAGCAAGCCAGCTTGGTGAAATCGAGCAAATTTAAGGCAGAGTGTGAGTTTCTAGTTTTTCAGTTGCGCCATCTATGGCCAAGAATTCGACTTCCGCCACACCATACGGCGCACCCGTTTATAGGGCGGACCCATTCATTCTTCCACAGATCGTAATTTTGACCTGAATCAGAGAACGATCGGTCTCCAATCCAGTACCCCCAGAGGTATTGATTTGTTATGGGAACATGGAGGACTTTTGCGACTCGACAGATTTAACGTGCATTAGTCACTTTACTACACGGGGAGTCTTTGGCCGGTAAGGTTCGAACCCACGAACTCTCGGACATGGGCCCAGCTCCCTACCGACCAGGCTATCCCGGTGGTAAATACGTAATGCCATTTTTTAAATGAGATATGAGAGTAATTAATCATAAATTGCAAAGCAGCGATTATGTGAGGTTTTGTTGAGAGGCTGATGATTCAGACAAAGATTGCTGATAGCAGAAAGATCAAAGTAAAATCAGGAATTAGTGAAGAGAAACCAAATTGTAACCGAAGGTGGATAAAATTGCTATCCATCTTATTATACATCATTTAAAATTACTTACGTGTTTAATGAGTTAGAATGTTTCAAAAACATATGAAACATTTTGAGCATTTCGAACGTAAATATCTAAGGAATTCTATTTTGTCGTATTGAAAATGATACATTATAACAAATCTCTTCATTTTCAAATATTTAATCTTACTTCTTAAACTATTTAATAAGAAATAATTTAAATGAAAAAAATTTTGAACACAAAAAGAAGTTTCAAAAAGATATCGCAAAATATAATTGTCATTTTCAAACAAAAGGTTTGTCCAAATGATGGCAATAAAAAGAATGCGCTTCTCATAAAGTCTTCAATACGAATATTCCTCTGATACCAAAGCTTAATTGTTTATGATTATCTCGTGTTCATTGTTGCAAGTGCTTTCAGTTATGTACTTTCAACACTTTCATGCTCAAAGGTAGTTTCTGTTTATTAAAAATGTCATTGTCAACGAAATTTATACTCTTAGATAAGAAGTGTTAAAAAGGCTAAGAAGCTCTTCAAGTAAAATTATTGATTTAGTGAAGAACATTCTGTTTCATTTAATGTATTTTGAACCTTTTGACGCCTAATTTTTATTGATGCTGAGAAACCATTCTAAACAATCAATTTATTTCTAAAGAGTAACAGGCTCATAATAATATATTCGGGGTTCTTTTTTGTTTTTGTTTAAATAGCTTAAATTTGAAAGAAGTTCAGACAGTTGCATTACATCACATTAAACTTGTAAATAATTGCAATAAATGATCTATGTTCTTATATCTTAATGTTTTCAAGTTATTAAAAGCGATTAATAATTTATTTTTACATCTCCAGACAATCTAGTTGGATCAAGAAAAACCATCTGGCAGAAGTACTTTTTTGAATTTTTCAACTCATGAACGTAACTTACAAAACTACAAGTTCAGTTTTCAGATTAAAATTTATTTTCATGTTTGATATTGCTTCTTACACAGACTTACAAAATAATATGACATTTAATTCCCTTTGGTAACTTAATACATTATGTATTACATATCTTCTCTTGAATCAACATTTCTACCATCCACCATGAATTTTAAACAAATAACTCCGATCTACAGCAATTGAACACATATTTTTTTTTCTGTCGAAGCTACCTGATTGACTTGCAAAATAAAAATAAAACTTTTCCATCTTCTTTCCACTTACTACTGAATCAAGTGGGGGCTTCTAAAATTCCCCGCGGACAAATAGAAGGAATGAAAGTGCCACACTCCAATAATCCGAATTTTATTCCACTCTTTCTGAATCCAACTGCCCTGTCAAGTTTCACTTCCCGCTTTAATATTTCTCATTTCTTTTTCCAACCACCTTTTTACTTGAACAGCCTTGAAAAACTCTACATTTTTGCTTAGAAATGTTCAGATGCAGTAAATTTCGACTAAAATAGATTCTATTTACACCAGACAGCCACCTACTTTATTTTGTGAAGGTTCTTGCTCGAACTTTAACAATCATTCAAGCTTAAGTTCAGACCTTTTATATCTATTTACACAATCAACATTGAACTATTTTCTTTTATTTGATTCTTTCTTAGAAAAACGTTTTATAATGAAATAAACCTTTCACTTGTTTATTCATTATAATTTTTCTTCATAACGATGAAAAACTTTTGTCAAAGCAGATAATTTATGCTTACTACAAATTAAATAAGCGAAGATTTTTTTGTAAGGATTATTTTTAAAAGACAGTTGTTTTTTTCAATGCATATATTAAGTTTAATCGTCAGCATTGTAACATACAATGCAATTATTCCAGAATATCCGTGTAATTTTGGGGTTAAAAAACATCTTTTTTTCATGCTTTTAAGAAATCTTTTACTAAGGAAAAATTGGGCATCTTTTTAACACAAAAAAACTTATTCAAAAATATAATAACATTATATGTCGTTACTAAATGGAACGGAACATTTTTCTTTTAATGTTATAAATGTATTCTATCACGTAAAACTCCCAATGTAAAAAAATGTTAATGGTAAATCACCAAGAAAGGTTTGATGTTGTAAATAAAAAATATGTATAAAAGTTGTTTGCACTTGTTTAATTGTTGTAAAGAAATTAATTATGTTCTAAGTTATGTTCTAAGTGTTCAAAATTAGATTGATGGTTTTACAAACTTTAAAAAAAATTAAAACGTTACAATTTTAAAAAACAATTCTAGTTGCAAATTAAATTTGATGAAGCATGAAGAATCCCTCCCTTATTCTATGTTTTTGGTTAAAACATTTTCAATAGATGGCGCTGCAATTATTAAACCTGTAAATCAAGGAAAGGCAGCTGACAATGACATCACAGTTTCTCGAATTATTTCAATAAAAAAAAATCACACTATGACATTTAGATTTTCATTCTATTTTTCAGTTCATCGTCAGCCACAACTTTACTTCGAGATTGAAATTTTATTCATCGTAACGCAATAGAAAAACCTTTTAAAACAGAATTACAGCGCCATCTGTTGGAATTTTTTCGTTGGCTAAAACTAAGAAATCTGTCCCAAAAAAAATTATTGCTAGTAACATAAAATTTTCTGAAGAAGATTTTTTAACATGGATTCAAGTTTAAAAATATAAGCCAGTTCTTTCCAGTTTTATATTTACTACAATATTTAGAGTTCTTTAATTATTTTAGTGTACAGTGCACAAAATAAAAAATGGACCACCCTGAATAAATTTTGATCTAATCATCGGATCTTGACGTTCTAGAACTCAATCCTAAAGGTTCTAAAGGGTGAGCTTTAATATGCTAATTAATTAGTGTACGCGATATTTCAAGTAACAAAATCAGACACAATAACGTACATTCTCTGAATAAACATATTTTTTTTTCAACGGATTTGGATTTCTGACACTCAAAAATAGGGGGTAGCTGCAATCATAGAAATATGGTCCCAATAGTTTGGTCAGGAGAACGGACAAAGTTCGAATCCCTTCATGTTAATTTTATTTTTTTGCTTATTTCACCATATCTCGAGTATTTTTCCAGCGAATCCAAAAAATTTTGCACACAAATATAAAAATCGTAAATAATTCCATACAAAATATAACTATTAGTAAATATTTATTATTTTTTATTTTATTTAAAATGTAAGGTATAATTTTTTACATCATTTAAAGAATTAAAGTTCAGATAGCAAAATGAAAATCAGAACGAAATTGGTCGAATAGTTCCTGAGAAATCTAATTTTAAAACTACGGATCCGGGGAAATTAAAATTTAAAAAAATTTAAAATTTTATTTCCCGGGATCTATTCGATTGATTTCGCTTAAACTTTGTATTTCTGCCATTTAAAATTACATTATTTTGTACGATGTAGAAAATTATATACCTTTAAATTCAAATTTTTTCAACTATCATTAAATAAAATAATAAATAGTTATTTTAAAAGCTGTTTTTTGCGTAGAATTATATTTGGATAAACGAATTTCATAATTATATACAAAAGTTTTTCAATGCGTTTAAAAAGCTCGCGAGATATGGCGAAATCCGGAAAAAAGAAAATTTACATTAAAGGATCCAAACTTTGGACAGCTCTCCTGACCCAACTATGGGGACCATATTCCTCAGATTGTGGCTACCCCTACATTTTGGGGGTCCAAAATTCTAATCAGTCCAATAAAACGTATGTTTATAACGAGAAGATGCGTTTTTGTGTTTGATTTCATAACTTAAAATATCGTCTCCGATAATTAATTAGCATAGTTGAGATTACCCTTTCACACAATTAAGACCGAGTCCTAAAAAGTGAAGATCCGATCATCAAAAGTGAATTTTTTTTTTACTTAATCTGTTTTTTTATTTTGCGCACGTATATCTTTTACTAGATAGTAGAAAAAACCCTGCGTGAAATAAATCTAACTAAATTTTAGATTTTTATTAAATTTGTGTGAGAAAATTTGCTTAGAGCTTTTTTTTCTGATTCATGTTCATGAAGAATTGTATTATTAGATAGTAGGAAAACCCTGCGTGAAATAAATCTAACTAAATTTTAGATTTTTATTAAATTTGTGTTAGAAAATTTGTTTTCGAGCTTTTTTTTCTGATTCATGTTCACGAAGAATTATATTATTAGATAATAGGGAAACCATGCGTGAAATAAATCTGACTAAATTTTAGATTTTTATTAAATATGTGTTAGAAAATTTGTTTTAGAGCTTTTTTTTCTGATTCATGTTCGCGAAGAATTGTATTATTCGATAGTAGGAAAATCCTACGTGAAATAAATCTAACTAAATTTTAGATTTTTATTAAATTTGTGTGAGAAAATTTGTTTTAGAGCTTTTTTTTCTGATTCATGTTCACGAAGAATTATATTATTAGATAATAGGAAAACCATGCGTGAAATAAATCTGACTAAATTTTAGATTTTTATTAAATTTGTGTTAGAAAATTTGTTTTAGAGCTTTTTTTTCTGATTCATGTTCGCGAAGAATTATATTATTAGATAATAGGAAAACCATGCGTGAAATAAATCTGACTAAATTTTAGATTTTTATTAAATCTGTGTTAGAAAATTTATTTTAGAGCTTTTTTTTCTGATTCATGTTCACGACGAATTATATTATTAGATAGTAGGAAAACCCTTCGTGAAATAAATCTAACTAAATTTTAGATATTTATTAAATTTGTGTTAGAAAATTTGTTTTAGAGCTTTTTTTTCTGATTCATGTTCACGAAGAATTGTATTATTAGATAGTAGAAAAATCCTGCGGGGAAATAAATCTAACTAAATTTGAGATTTTTATTAAATTTGTGTTAGAAAATTTATTTTAGAGCTTTCCTTTCTGATTCATGTTCACGAAGAATTATTTATGACAGGTAATAATAAAATTTCAAAACAAATATGTATACTAAATGCGTGACACTTAAATTCGAAAGAAAACAGGAGGGATGAATTTAGACAAGGCATTTTAATAAACAAAAGTACTAAAAATTGTCATTTAAGGAAATCGCTTTGGATGCTTCCATTGGGATGAAATAACTATGCCATAAGGGAACAGTATTTTTCATAAAAAAAATAAATTGAAACTCTTTCGGAACATTTTTTATTGCAACATTTTGTTATTTGAACATTGGGGTTATTTTGCAAGGGGATAATAAATAGATATCATGATTATTTTTTTTATGCTTACATTACCATTCAAAAATTCAAAATTTTTGTACATCTCATAGAACCTCTGCCCAAGCCAAACTTTTATAAAACGCTTACCACAAAAAAATTATGGGTGACACGTTATTTTAAAATTTTTAAACTTATAAGCTAGTAGCTTTGTGAGAGATAACTAGACAGAAATTAAACACTAAAATTCAGTTAGAGAGCCTAAAAAAAAAGTGCTGATAACTAGCGAGAGCGCAATGACCTGCGGTCAAATTTTTGAACAGCTAGGTTGCCAAACGATCAATTGCTTGTAATGCGAAGATGAATTAAAGAGAATAAATAAAAAAGATTTTATCTTAAATAATATTGTATAATTTAGATAGAACTATTGTTAATGATAGTTTGAAACATCATTAACAATAGTTCTATCTAAATTATTAAACATTTGATTCTTAAGATATTGAATTATCGTTTCACCATTTTTAATTCTTCTATTATGAGATAAATATGATATTAAGTGTATGAGAGTATATGACAATAAAAATAAATTCAAATAATGATAAAGTTGTCGATTTTTTGCAATAATTTTTGCACTTTCAATCACTATGAAGTTTATTATTGCCAAAATGTAATTAAGTTGGTAAGCCCCTTCGTTTTGTCCGAGTTTTAATTTCTTACAGCGAACAAAATTCTCTCGATGTCGTTTGAATACGAGATTTTCAAAAATAGTCTCCAGCTATAAATTTTTCCCCACGAACAATCAAAAGTAGTTCACTCTTGTCATCTTCAACTCCAGGCTCGTTAAATCCATTAGCTTGAATTGGTACGATATATACTTTAAATCACGATATTAAATACCGGGATAAATTTATTAGCATAGATTTTAATTTCCTAAAAGTAAACGATAATTTTAAGATAAATGAAAAACAGACGGAGAAAGTAATGCACGGGTTTCTGTAGCCTGTCTAGTAAATACGAATTTTATTAACTGAATTTTAAAATTAGTTACAAAGTTTGTAATAAGATGGTGCTGATCATTGCAAAAACTATAAAAAAAATTATGCAGCAATTCAAGTTATCCCAATTTGTGTCCTCAAGCTGCACCACAGTGTTACTGCAAATAGTGTTTATTTACAAACATTATTTTGCAATCCGTTGATGAACTTTGCAATTAATTCAGAAACTAAATGGGAAATAATAACTGGTTTCGTGAGCAGAACGTAGCAACAAACCATACATTTATACATCATATCATTTATTATGTGATTTTATGCAAATCGTCGCCATACTAGAGATTTTTATATAATTATATATCAGATTTAAAATTTTAAAATTTTCTTAAGTAACACTTACAGAAGAGTATGTTTTAATCATTTAAATTAATTAGCAAGTTTGTATAAAAGCCCTCATTAAAAATATAAAACTCAATTTAAAATATGCTTTTTTTAAATTAATAACATTTTAGTTAATCTCATGAGAAAAGGTTACAATTAATAAAATGCATAAAACTAATGGTTAATTAAAATATAAATATTACGTGTACTTATCTTTTTAAAAAAAAAACTTTTCCTTAAAAGCATAAATAAAATAATAAAGCGTTCATTGTGCAGGAAATTTATTTGTTTTAAAACATTAAAAACATTTGTCCACCTTTATTATCATAACAACTATTATTCTTTATGCATTAAGTATGTCTGAATATAAATTGTTTTAAAGGCATTAACTTTCCCCGTTACAAAATAACTAGCTAATCTCTTTTATTTAAAACTATTTGTTCGTTTTAAAATCGTGAAGAAACAAAAAATTAACTCATCACACCGAAGAGAAATTTTTAACCTGGTAAAGAATTAAATTAAATATTTAATTAAATTAGTCTGAGATGTGAATTAAAATAAACTGACCTTTGAAACAAATCTTATTTTCATTTGAAACTTAAAAAACATTTTAAACATATCAAAAAATTAGCATTTATAAAAGAAATTTAAATATTAAAAAAATAATTAAGCTTCTAGTGCCCCTTCATAGTTGTCAGTCTTCCTTCACAGTTCATTCCAAGTTATTTACACTTTTTTCAAATTTTGTCTATGCTTTTTTAAGTTTTATTGCATTTGTTTCAAATATTAAAAAATTTAATGCGATTTCCTTTAGCTTGCACTCGCTAAATTAGATTCGCCGCTTCTACTATTTTTAAAACTTTAGAAACAGCATTTATTTATAACACGAAAGTGTATTTATCAAATTGAGGATCTCATTACGTTAATTTTATGTGATTATAATATATAATTAAAATTAAAAAATCAATGCTAATTAGATTACCTTTCAAAAATGCGATGCAATGCGAATATCTACAGTGCTCCAGAATCACGCACATTTTTAGAATTATTTTCGAAAAGGAAAAGTATACCTATAAGGATCTCATATTAATATTTAAGCAACGAAGTAAACCTACTATGGAAATCTGTAGAATTACTAATGAGGAAACAAAGCATCAAAGCTAGTTTAATTGCTTGATGGAACTTGGAGGTTTTTCAAATAATTATATGTCGCTTCCGGAAGGCAAACACGTTTTAATTTATTTCTTTTTTAAACTCCGTCTTTCTTAGTTGTTATTAATTAGATTTCCATTGACTTTTTTCCTTCGCTTAAATACTAATTTGTTATTTATAATTCGCATACGTTTATTATTTATTTATTTGCATACGTTTATTTTGACAAGAAATCGAATATATATTGGTTGTTATTACATGACACCCTGTGTACATTGATGCATGTATCCATTTATAACCTTTAACTATTAGGCCCTCAAAACGAATCTTGCAAGCACTTTAAGTTCAGTTCTTAACCACTTTGGCAAAATAATGATAAAAATAATAATAGCATCATTGTTACAAGGAGAAAAAAAATCTGATATAATAATGGCATTTCTGATTAAAAAACAAACAAGCTATGGTTCTGGTAATAACACCAAAATATATAGTATTTAAACCATTCGTTTAAAAATTGTGTGTTCATTGTGATAGCAGTTTACCGATAATTCTAACTTTCAAGTTTCTTGTACTTATAACCAGATATTTGGTAAAGCACAAAACTGAAAAATACATTTACCAGAATAAATGTATTTTATTCCATGTTCTAAGGCAGTGTTTCCCAAACTTGTGACTTTTGTGTACACTTTCTAAATTTTTCATAACGCTGTGTACCATTAATAAAAAAATTTAATGCATTTTTTACTATAAAAAAATTGCACAGAAGTTTAAAATCACAACTGGCTGTTGACACCACTAATTATTAACTGTTAACTCTGCAAAAATAGCCAATAGAAAAATACATAATCTAAAAATTTTCATAGTTAGCTTTGTTTTTAAATAAAATTCTTTGAAATTTTCGTTTGTTGCAAGATATTTCGCATAACAACGCATACCTCCGCTAGACTGTTCGCATACCCCTGGGAGTACGCGTACCACACTTTGGGAAACACTGCTTTAAGGAATGGTAATAAAATTAGGAAACCTTTCTTCAGAAATGTCATCCATTTTACCATTTATTTGGTAATTTTACCCATTTGATGTCTATGCTTGTAACCAAATAGAAGAGTAATGGATTGTTTAGACTTCTATGGTAAATTTGAAATTGCGACTTATTTAAATGGCTAATATAAGGTAGGTAACAGGTATTTATTTATTTATTTTTAAATATATTTCTCGATAAGAAGAAAAATCTGGCTAAATGATGTTTTCAAGTGTTTTGAAAATACAATACTCGGATAGCTGGTATCTGTTGTGTACTTCTTTTATAGAGGTTTTGTGATTTTTGTTCACTTAAATACCTATGTTTCTTTGTAATTGCAAAGAATAGTTAAAAAAAATTTTAGTTTGAAAAACAGATAGCAGAATTTTAGGAAAGACATAAAGAATATACATCCAATGTTATAGCGGCAATCGATCCCATTACTACAGAACAGTTAGTAGAACAACAAAACCATGCAAAGACCCCTAGTATTTATCGCAAGTAAAACAATTGTGCATTACTGAAGCTTACGATGCCTAAAGATATTGTCATACCACCAAGCGCTTTGAGGTAAAAGTAACGGGTTTGTGCCAACTTTCTCATTTTCATGCTATCTGTTCTTCAATTTCACAAAAGTCAAGCCATTATTTCTATTAAACACACGAGTCTGAATCCGACCGATCCTAAACCAAATTTATTTATTTATTGTCACACATTTATTTATTTATTGTTATTTATTTATATATTATATGTATGATTTATTATGAACCCTAGTCAAGCTGAAGAACAGATAGCACAAATTAGACAAAGATGCATCGATTGTAGCGTGGACTAATGGGTTTGAATCCCTCCATGTTTTTGCATGTATGTTTGTGATGTCTTTCTGAACTTTCTAATGAAAACACGAGCCTTGCTATGTATACGTAACAATAATATGCGTGGTACATTTATCATATTCTGATAGTTTTGACCATACTTTTTTTTCAATGTATTTTTATGCTGAATGAAGCTTTTTTTATTAAACATATTACTTTTTTTTATATAATGATGAAATGAGATTTTACGTTATTGCATCGAAAGTTCAATCTAATCATTAAATTCTTCAAAAATAATAAAAAATACAGCAGAAATTTTTATTAATTTACAAATTATGCAATTTATCAGCGAAAAGATTTGAAAATGTGTAAAGATTTATTTCTGTTCGGAAAATTTTGTTTTGCAGAAACGACAATTAGTGTTTTTAAAACTCATTAATACATTATTATATCTAATATATATAATTCTCTTACGTGGCTCCCAAATTTTGGCTGTACTTCTTTTCCGCCTGTGGCAAAGTTTGCTTTGCTTTGCTTACGTTACTATTTCTCTTACACGGCGAATCAACCAATGATTGCCTCTAAAAATGTCACATGCCAAATCTAGCTGAGGTGGCTCAACATATAGTGCTTTTAAAAACGGAAACGGAAATAACCAGAGAGCATCAGCTGCGGCAATCTCATACTATTAACCTACGCAGAAGTGAGTAGTCTTTGTCGATAGATCTCTGCTTTAGTATTTTGTCGAAAGCGCTTTTTTTCACGAATTTATATATTACGAATTTACTTGATTTATCTCACGAATTATACTATAGCACATTTCTAATAGGTTTAACGAATTACATGTCATTTATTTGAATTCAAATTTATTTTAATGACTTAGTATTTACTAAAAAGATTTTTTTTTAAAAAAAAATTTTTCGTATGGATTTGAATGATTGTTTTGAATTCTTAGAATTTTGTGCATTTGCAATGTACCTAAGTTAGTAGCGAGCGAAGCGAGCTTGGTTTGCGAAGCAAACCACATAAGATTGCGTAGCAATTTTCGGGGGTTGGCGAACGTCAGCGAGCAGGGGGCGCAGCCCACTAGTAGTATAATAATACGTGCACAGTATTATTCAATTCATACGAGGTACTACGCAAAAATCTTTGCAAGCTTTCCACTTGCATAAATTTAGACTTTTAATTTATAAACAATTTTTTCTATTATAGAATCCAGTTGGAAAGTAATTGATTTTATTAAAAATTTAATGGTGATGTTGTCTAAAGACTAATTTACAGTATGAGTTTGCAATACATAAAATACTTGCAACAAATAGGACTTATTAAATACGTTAACAAAATGAAAATTTTTATAATCATGATTAAAAATTACTTTACGAACAATTTTTAAAAAAAAAAATTATTTAAATCTTATTCAAGTCATAGTTTATCAAAAAAGCTGGAATCAATTGTACACATTACATACGACATTACAGAATGCTGGCAAAACAATCAAACTGTGTAATTAGCTAAGTCTGATAAAAAAAAATTGTTTTAAGATCAGAGTTATGATGGGCTTTTTTATACTCAAATTATCAACGGATTGTTCAAAAAAAGTAAAACAAGTGTGTTTTTTCTTTTTTTGTCTTTTTCAATATTCTTTCTCAAATATACTTTAGAAAGTACCTAAAAGAGCATACTTTTCAGAAACAATGCAATATCGTTTATTCACCATTACAGAAAATTTATGTTTATCAAGTACATATACTTTTTACTGAAGATGCAGAAATAGACTTTAACAGTGCAAAATTTTCCTCATCGTAAACTATGTTTTAAAGTGAAATCGTAAAAGAAAACTTTGAAATTATCTTCTAAAGGTTAAACTTTCTTCTTCTAATAAGAAATAGGATATATTTCTGCTATTCTGTTTTTGTTCTTCGTTGTCAAGCTCATATCAAGCGATCGTTTGGCATCGAACAGTGACGTCAGAAAAAGAAACGAAAGGTTTGAAAAGAAGAAGGAAAAGTTTCCAGACTACTGGAGATCGTTTTCTTTTTATCATACTTCTTGTTTGGTATCGTTTTCGACAAAAATGGCTGGACTTAGGAAAACGTTGAGCTTTTGAAAAGTTGCTGACAGGTGACCGTATTCACAAAACAACCATTGGAAGATACCTAGGGACCATCTACTAAAAACTGAATCGCATGTTATGAATGATCTTTTTAGAAATAAGATTTTTTTGCAGAAAAAGATCGTGAAGAAGTTTTAAAGTTTTAATCGGAAATATTAACACGGAGTTGGTTTTTTAAATGAAAACTTTCTCCGTCATTGTTAAACTTTGGAATGTTTATTATTGTACCATTGTTTCTCAATAAATATAAAATGCTGTTTTTCGCATTTTTTGTTTTTTTCTTTTACTTAGGTCTTCCTTTACTTTTTGTCTTTTACTTAAGAGTAAAAGAAAATATTGAATGTTATAAAAAGTAATTTAAGTTCGTCGATTGTGTTTCATATTAGAAACTGTGTTTCATATTAACAATACAAAACACTTGTAAAGTACGAAAAGCCTTGTCTGAACCACCATTATTTTCTTAATAATATTCAGCAACAAAAAATAGCGCTGACTAATCTATTACATGTTGGCTTGATAAGAAGATATCTAGGGTACCGTTGATTGGGTTACAGTTGATCCTAAGTTGATTGGGTTACAGTTGATCCTAAGTTGATCTGAGGGTACAGTTGATCGTAAAAACAAAGTAGGTGACGAGCATGAAGCGATTTAGTTCCTTCATTGTTTTTCTTTCACTTCAACTTTATTCACTTCATCTGGGACCATAGTTAAGGATAATAGGAGGGCCACCAACAGATGTTTCCCGCTCTTTTTCATAACTCTAAAAGCGGTTACATTACATCTCTTTCGGTGGTCACATTACATAAAAGGATAAAAAAAACTCACACAAACCGACACTTTATAAACGACCTGTACGGACATTCCGGCAATCATCCACGAGACACTTTTTCTGTTTTATTTTTTAGTTTGTCAATACAGAATTTCAATTGAAAATAACTTTTTTATGTCCAAAAATATATTTAGACAAAATAGTAAAAATAAATAAATAATAAAAAATACTTTTCCTATTCCGCTATTATATCAATTATCTGATGCTGTTTTTACAACAATTTCAGAAAAACCAAATCTTTTTTAACTATTTCAATAATTATTTTTCGTTTTAATTAAAAAAGTAGTTCCAAAATAGTTACAAGTTTTAAATAATTATAATAATTACTATCTCTGATAACTATGTGATATATTTCAATAAATATATTTGTAGTTTTATTAAATTTTTCAATCCACATTTAATTTCTATCTTAAGTCTTTTACAAGAAATCGTTTTACCACATATTTATTTTAAAAGTAATTTAAAAAGTAATTAAAAGTAATTTATAAAATGTGAATTGTCATTGTTTCACAATAATGTATTGCTATTATAGAAGGGATTTAAGTTATCCCTGATACAGGCAAAGACATGGGATTTTATTTAAAATATTAGTAGTTTCAGATATTATTTCAAATTTAGCTCTTTGATCATTATAGAAAATTACTGCGAATTTAAATATTTCTTTATCTTTTCTGCGTAACTTAAATTAAATTTCTTAATCTTTTAGGAAACCGTAATTTTTCCTATTTTTACTGGAAAAAAATTTAATGCAAATATAATTGTAACTGAATTGAGAAAATTGCTAAATTATTATTATTTAATGGGAAGAATATAACTTAACGTGCAAAATAATAGTTATCTACATATCATTTCTCTTATAAAAAATTTCGAAGACTCTTTAATGTAACAATTTAAAATGTGAAAAATTTAAGTTAATTTCAATATTTTCTATGAGAGGTTCAGATTTCGTTGATCAATTTTAAACATATTTTGCATTTAAAGCACTGAAAATCTCTTTATTTACCATATTAAATCGAGTGTTTAGTAGCTAATAATTTTTAAATAAAACAAAAGCTTCTAGCATAGCTATATGGGCACTATAGCTACAATAAACAAATTACGGTTAAATTATAGAGTTATGAAATGCATGAATTTCTAGCAATAAATGCTTGATAAAGGACAATTTGCCTTTGTAAATGTTAGTTTTTATTCATGTAAAGTAACAGAAGTATAGGAACATTTTTGCCAATATTTTAATTCATGTAAAAAAATTTTAAGCATTTTATCTCATCTATTGCAAATAAAAAAATAGGTGCACTTAGCGATATTTCTTCTTTTATGACAAATTCTGAAATAACGATTGACTAATCCATGCATAGATGGTAGTAACTTAGTTGCCTGTCTAGCCAACCTATTAAGTCTACCAGCCGTATTTAAAACGTCATATTAAGTAAGAAATTTAAAAGAAAAAAACGTGATATTAAGTATAAATTATAAATATTTCTAAATATGTACTTAAAAATAATTATTTTCACAACTTTGTACTCCCAGGTAGTATAAGGTAGAACAAATATGTCAAACTGTCGTAATTCGTTTACAGTATCTCTCATTCTTTTGTTAATAATCACAAAAAAAAAAAAAAACTCTGTGAATAAATTTTTTTCTTACATTGAATGTTAAAATTTTATACTTTATGTTTCTAACTGTTTACATTTATTACCCGTCACATCAATAACATAGTTTTTTTCTGACTTTATTTACCTGCTTTATATTTTTTTATTAGTGCAAGTAATAATATATGTAAAAAGAAGTTGTGCAAATGAGAAAAATTCTGCTATAATTCCCTCCTTTCTAAGCAAGCACAAAGCTATTGGAAATTATGCTATCAAATACATTAATAATATAAATTTCTTTCGAACTTATAAATTTTTAACTGTTCGTGATTTATTAAAAAAATATAAACACCGATAATTTAGGTAATCAAATTATAAATTTGTAAATAAGTCTTGTTTTATTCTTATTTTCTTTATCATTTTTAATTTATTCTTATTCTCTGAATACCATAAAGTTGTTAAAACACTCCGTTTTCCTAAAAGAGAAATTGCTTTAGCCAGTTTCTTAATTTACAAACATACCACTTATCACGTTCTTCTCTCAAACTCTTAAAAGCAAGACACAAATATGTGTTTTGATTTTCAAAGTTTTTTTCCTTCAACTTTTGTTGTCTTTTAAAATGGTTCCTGAAACGTGTAACGCTTAGTTACTTTTTACATAATTAATGCGTTTTAGATGCATTCATAAAATGCATTCAGATCCAAATGATCATATCATTTTGCTCTTTTAACAAATTTCACGAAAAAACCACACCTCCTTATTGAAACTACATAAAATGGATAAATCAAATCACTATTTTTGCATTTCTTTAAATACAGTCATTCAGTATTTTTATACATTACATGTTATTTACGTATTTTTATTTCGCAGTTGACTTATGACTCATTCATGTGAAGACTCATAAAGATATAAAACTTAAACGTTCATGAAAAATTGAAAAATTTATATACATATATATATATATATATATATATATATATATATGTCATGGCGAAAGACCGAAATCGGTGGTTGTTGACTTTCACCGGTGAATGTCGACAAATACCAAATACGTCGATGAAAGATCGAATATTTCATTACATTCTTGTACATTCGGCCCTCACCGGTGTATGTCGACAGTCAAAGATATGCTTTGGTGAATGTCCGAAATATTTATTACATTCGATTTGATATGAATTTATTCCTGGATATAATTACATTTATTCCCTATTTTAACCATACACCGATGTTTTCTTAAGGTTAAGTGCCACTGCCCGGTATACATTTGCCTGGTATACCCTACACTGATGTTTTTTTAAGGTTAAGTGCCACTGCCCGGTATACATTTGCTCGGTATACCCTACACAGATGTTTTTTTAAGGTTAAGTGCCACTGCCCGGTATACATTTGCCCAGTATACCCTACACTGAGGATTTTTAAGGTTAAGTGCCACTGCCCGGTATACCCTACACTGATGTTTTTTTAAGGCTAAGTGCCACTGCCCGGTATACATTTGCCCGGTATACCCTACACTGATGTTTTTTTAAGGTGAAGTGCCATTTTCCGGTATATATTTGGCCGATACTCCAAACACTGATGTTTCTTCTAATCTATAGTCAGTAAGTATTAAAATATAGAATAAATATTAATATATCAAATAAATATAATAATATTAACGAATAAATTAATATAAAATTGGATATAACAAATATTTCGGACATACACCAAGAGACTACGTGACTGTCGACATTCTCCAGATTTCGGTGTTACACCGTAACATATATATATATATATATATATATATATATATATATATATATATATATATATATATATATATATATATATATATATAACTTTCTTTTTTTCATTAATTAATTTAATTATAATTTTTAACTGCGTAGGATCATTTGATTTGTATATTTATAACGTATAGATTGATTAACACACGTTTAATTGCTTTGATATTATCCATTATAAAGGTATTTATACGGTATTACCAGGCTGTAGAAAAATATAATAAATTTAATAAAATAAGAAGTAAATTAAATAAAGCAATGCAGTAACAAAATTAGAAAAATAATACATGTAGGTTAATGTTTTGTGACGTAACTTAGTTTCAAATTTCCCTGAAAAATTCTACATTTTTAAAACTACACAATAATAAACTCAAATTAAATAAATTTAAAATTTACAATACATTTTAGAAACAATATTTTAATAAAATTATTCGTAATAGTTAATGTTATTTAATAAGTTTAATGAAAGTTAAATTAATTAAATAATTTTAAGGAGAACTAAACGTAAAAATACATTATAACGTGACGGAGACAAAAATACATTCTTGTTGGGAATTAGGAAAACTAGAAGCATTACTAAGCTCTAAAGTGATAATATAATTCACTTTGGACAGATATTCCCATTTGCAAAATTCAAGTTAGATATAGTAATGGTTCAAAGGATGATTATCTAAGGAGAGTAATTTATTCTCCTATAATGCTGTAAGAACGTTATGTTTAGAATTATGAGCCATCAAGACACCTAAAGTAACAAGAATGTGAATTCTAATTTACTGTATCTATTATCTCGTATATGCCCAATTGTCTGAAAAATTGCAACGTAAGAAAATTATCTTCTTTTTTTAGTTTGCTTGCTTATCTAATAAATTAGTTATGAGAGTTTAGAGTTTTATGAATAAAGAGTAAAATTTACATTTGTTCTTATTTAAGCATTTGACACGTGATCTCTTCCCGTGTTTATTTTATGAGGAATTGAATGAATGCAAAATCTGATTTGACAGAATAAATAGCTTAAATATTATAAGACTTTTATTTATAGGAAGTATAATTCAAAAATAGTAAAATAAAATTTTGTAATTTCTAAGGTATTCCTCTTAAAGAATAGTGCTTAATCCCATTGATTTAGCGTAAAAAAGTCGACAATGCAGTGTCCTAAGACCTATTTATCATAATTTATGTGATATTATTTGTGTAAAAAGTATAGAGGTACCTAATTATAGACGTCGTTATTTTCATATAATATATCAATCTTAAAATGTTTGTTCTATAAAAAGATTTTGCATTAGTCATTTGCCGATATTATCAAAAACATCACCAGAGAACAAAAATGGTGAAAGCAATCACAAATATGCATCAGCTTATTAATATCAATATGTGTCCTATTCTCTTTGAATTTAAACTTCAAATATTTATAACATAAAAGTCTAATAACGTTAACCCTTTGAAGAAGAATTTATATTAAACTTATTTTTCATACTTTTTTTCATTAATTTGTATTAAGAAAGGAAAAATAAAAAATATTATATATAGCATTTTAATAATTTGTGGTAGTGGAATACAACATGGAACAACGAAATCTTTTTTCGTGTTAAAGGTAAAATATTCCAAATGCGACTCAATTCCAAATAACAATTTTCTTCGAAATTTGCATTTGCTTGCAGTTATTTAGATCTAAATGAAGGAATTATTCATCATTGAAATTTTATTAATTTACAAAATCAATTACTGATACATTTTTGAAAATAAATGGAAAAAAAAATAGTTTATTTTATATTTTAGTACAAACATAATTCCGATAATAAAACAAATTTTTTAATAACTATTAGGCTGTTTTTGATAATTAAAAAAAAGAATATATTTTCTATGTAATCAGAGCGTCAGAAAAAAATATGCTGCATCAAAGGTAAACAGCTCTAATTAGTAATTAATAGGGAAGTTATAACTTTTGGTTCACTGCAAACCTAAGTTTTCAGACAAGACATTGAACAAAATACATTAATTTAGTTGAAATTTTATTTATTTAAAAGCTTTACGAATAAAGAATTTTTCACAAATCTTAAATGTTAAATAATTCGTAATATTTTGTATTTAAAATTATTATTTAATATTTCCCATGTATATGATTAGCTAGAGGAATTGATTAATCGAATGGTTTGAAGTTTAAATTAATAAGTGAAAATATCTGTACAAAATGAAAATAATATTTTGAAGCCTTTGTTGCTTGTTTTGAAGCCTTGACAATAGAAATAACTCCAAACTAAAAGCATTAATATTGATTTGAAAGGAGAGAAAATATATCCTATCATTTATTATGGCATTGCACACGTCAAAATACGGTCAATTTTAATAGCTCAGCTATGAATATTTATATGGATTTATTTAGTTGATGAAATGGGGATGCGGTCTTTGAATATTTCAGCTTAAAGACCTGAAGCAAACAAAAGAAATAATAAATTAAATGATAGAAAAGATCGATAACCTCGTAATGAAATTGGATGCCGTTCCATCAATTTGGTAACAGAACACGAAAGAAAATGTAATGATGACAAATTTTAGAAAAATCGGATAAAACTCTCGTTAAATAGCAAAAAAAGAACTATGTTTTTGTTGTCGAATGCATTGATATAGTAGAGAAAGTGATAAACTATATGGAAATAAATAAAAGTCATAAGAATGATTCTTTTGATATATTATCATAGAGAATTGAATTTGAGACAATAATATGACATAATAGCTTCATACTTTTTATTTTAATTTATTTTTATAACTCTGAAAAAAAAATATTGTGCATTTGTGACTCAAATAAAAAATTCTATTCTATAACTTATTGAAAACTATTACACCTGTTTTTTTTTTGGGGGGGGGGGGAATAAAAAAATTAATTAAGAATTATGTTCAGCATGTTGCGGTTATGTATAAGAAAGCACGTCTAGTAAATAAATGGTAACGAATAATAAGTTTTCAAAATTTAGTGAGCTCAAAAATTTTATAAAAAAATTAAAACTAATTACAGAAATATTTGGATTTAGTTCATGTTATGTTAGATAGGTTTGCTATCACTGGCCATGAATGACAGTTTATAGTTTAACGACAGTTCTGGGATCATTTGCGTAACTTTTGCCTTCAATAAAGTGTTACAATGGTTGAAATCAGGAAAACAGTTAAGTTATGAGGATTCATATATTCTCAATAACGCTATGATTATGTTCATGCAAATAGAAAAGTTTTAAACATCATTGGGGGGCATGACCTCCTGAATGTCAACTTTGAGTTCAGCATTATTTTTGGGATTATTGTTTGCGTAACTTTTGCCCACAATAATATGCTATGAGGGTGTAATTCAGAAGAATAAAAGTGTCTCGATGGTTGCTTAGCTCCCAGCAAGGCTATGATAAAGCGCATGCAAATAGAAAAAGATAGAAACATTGCTGTTTACCATGGGCTCCTGAATGTCAATTTTTAGTTCTGAAAAAGAAAATCCTCTTCGGCCATGTCGTATGATTATGCGGCATGTAAAAGATCCCTGGAGTGCCTTATTGGTTCTTGGCATTTCCGGCATATTTAAATTCCTAGTGCCCTTTAGCATCCAAATAGAGTCTCGGTGCTGCCATCTAGTGTGGCAGAAACTAGACGTCCAAATTAACATGACCAACGGTATCTCACCCATTGTGGTGGTCCTGAAAGAGTAGATACCACCTCTGGAGAACGCACTAGGTCTGCTTATCGGCAAGACCGATTGTGCAGCTCATTGGAAATTTAAAAAAAAAAAAAAAGATTAGAAATCCTTTTGGGATTATTTGCAAAATTTTGCCCACAATAATTTGTCATGAGAGTGAATTTAGAAAAATTAAAGGGTCTTTATGATTGATTTACACTCAGTAACGCTATGATGATGAGCATGCAAGTAGAAAAATGTTGTGAAATCGCTGTGCACCATGACCTCCTGAATGGCAGTTTGAATTTAGTGATGACCTTGGGATTACTTGCAGAACTTTTCCGCTCAATATTGCTCCACGAGGATTTAAATCCTGAAATCAGAAGAATAGTAATACCGTTAGGATTGATATATTCTCAGTAACACTATGTTGAGGCGCTTTCACATAGCAAGTGTTGAAGTATCGTTGCTTGGCATGACCTTCTGATTGTCGATTTTGAGTTCAGCAATGTTTTTGGGATTATTTGCGTAACTTACCCCACAGTAATATGTCATGAGGATTGAAATCAGCAGAATAATAAGACCCTTATGATTTGTAAATGCTCAGAAGCGCTGCTTTTCATGATTTTTACTGAAAAATGAACTACAACAATATTTGTAGGTGAGCTCGAAGAAAAATTCCCAAAATGCCTTGATTCATCAAATGAGTTTACGCTGAATTTCTGTTGTTAAAAAGTTAGGTTGTCTGCTGTTAAAATGTTTTCTTTAATGTATTTCTGATCTTAAACGATTTAATTCAATGTTTTTTTCAAGGGGGGGGGGAGGTAATCTTGTATCAGTGGGTCTTTTTTTTTTTTTTTTTTTGGTTCCCTGGTCCCTTGAACTACCTTGTTATCCTATTTTTACCTTTTACCTAAAAATAATAAGTAAGTAATTTAAATAATATGGTACCAATACTTTAAAAAGGTTGAAAATAATGTATTATTAAAGTGTTAAAAGAGACAAATAGCCATATCGGTACTAGTAAAAGTATCAATTGCAAGACACAGAACTGAGATAAAGTATAATTAAAGGTTTATTTATGAGGAAGGTAAATCGTCTTTTCTTTAAATCACTATTTATATGCATTGCTTTTTTAATTTTAGAGCTATTGTTTTTTTTATGTATAGAAAAATATACTGGATGAAAAGCAGTTTGCAATGTAAATTTCTATTTTAGTAATTTATTTTAATTTTTTTTATTAATGATAAAACCTGCCCAATGATAAAATGCATGTACTTACTATTTAAAAGAAAAAAATTAATTAATTTCCATTAATTGAATCAATTAAATGATTAAATTTTCATTAAAAAGGTGTAATTTTGCCTTGAATGTATTTCTTGAGAAATATTTAAAGAATTCATTCTTGCTTCATTTTGTCAGTAAAAATTTAAATAGATTGCGTGATACTAGACATTAAATTCCACAAATGCTTACACTGTTATAAAATTAAATAAGACTATGCAATAGATCATTATTGAAAACTTAAACTTCCTAGAGCAGATAAACTTTATAATCATGAACAGAAGGTTTTAAATGTGTAAAATTAAATGTGATGGGATATGGATAAAAATTTAAGAAGAGCTATTGGTAGATTATTAATATCTCTCTCAAATTAGTATAAGTTAATCTAATTTTACAAAGAGAAGCTAATGCTTATCTTTTCAAGAATAGTATATCCATTATTTCTATTTATAGCAAAGAATTCTTCTACATCTATTTCGAAACACTAAACTAAGAAAATTATGTTTATTAAAAGAAAGTGCATATGTCTGATTCCACAAATTAATCAATCATAAGAAATAATCTCTAATAAAGAAGCTCAAAATTTCCCAAGCATTAAAATTCGTCACAATTACGTTTCAAAATTCTTGTAAAAAACACCTTATTATCTCAGAAGTATTTCAAAAATATAAATGTTTGAGTTTGATAGCTATTAACATTTTCTTGGCACGTTATTTTTAAAATAGTTTTTGACAAACTTCCTAAAAATGGTTCTAAGAAATAGACATCGCACTCATAAAAAAATTCTGACAAAATCACCATACTTGTATATTGTAAAGACATTTTTGTTGAAAGAAACCACAATTCTAAGAATTAAACCAAAATATAGGGTATTTAAACCAAAATATAAGTCATTTAAACCATTCATATGGTATTTTTACCGTTCGTTGTTGTTACGGCTTACAGGAAATTCTGCTTTTCAAAACTATAGTTGTTATTACAATACATTTATTACAAATGCAAATATCAAAAGTAAATGTAACTAAATAAATGATTTTTATGCCATGGTTTAAAGTATCATGATAAAATTACTTCAATCAATTTAATCAATTTACTTTGACAATTTTAACCATTTGATGTCTCTGCCTCTTACCAAATAGAAGGGAAATAATCTCTTTAAACTTTTACAGCTTTTTGAAAAAGGCACTTTATTTAAATGGTAAATATGAGTTAGATGACTTTTAATTATTTTTTATTCTGATATAATGTCTTAATTATAACAAAGGTTAAAAGAATAGGAGTCATGGATTCAAATGCTTCATTAAAGTGTTTCAAAAATACTAAAATCAGATACAATGGTGACTGTTTTATTAATCTTTTATGAGTCAGGGGGGTTTATTTATTTATTTATTTATGTATACACGTGTGGGTTTCTTCAAAATACAAAGAAATGCATTAAAAACTCTTTTGGAAAACATGTATCACAATTTTACGAAAGACAGCAAGAATATACATGGGATGTTATAGCAGGATTCAAACCCACTGCGTATACGCTTCAGAGAGGTTAGGGGAATAGCAATACTGCATTGCGATTTTCAAGTAAAACAACCATATATTATTTGGGCCTCCATTGCAGAGTTATCTTTCTGCCAAACGCTCAGAAGCGTAGAGGATAGGGGTTCAATATATTTGTGCTGTTTTTCTCTATATTGTGCTATTTGTACATCGACTTGGCAAGAGCGTATTAATCGATCTTTTTAATGAGCACACAAGATTACGTATGTGTGAGTAACAATAAATAAATAGATGCATCCAGGATTTCATCCGAATTTGAACTCACTACCTATAATACGCTTCAGTTCTAAGATGTTGAAACAGCCCTAATGTAGTAATTTTATTTACCTTAATGTAGTATTTATTTAGTAGCAGTTAAGCTACTGATTTAGTTCAGCCATGTCCAGGTATTTGTACATTTGCAAATCAAATTCATGCTTTTAATAATTTCAAATGTTGATGGATGTCAACTTACGGCTTACATAGGCAGAAAAACAGATAACCGACAAGAAACAAAGTACAAGAGTTTTAAAAATGAAATTGTGGTTATCATATTTTGATAACATTTAAACATTTTTGAGTCATCTTATACTATACTAAAACTGTTTTATAAATGATTCGCAAATAAACCATGCAAGCTTAAAGCAATGTTAAATTTAACTTTGCTAGTTTACGCGCTGTGAGGTTCGCATTGAGTTTGCATAAATTACCCTTTTTTTTATCAAGATTAAGTATGCTTTTACAAAACAAAGCCAAAGAAGCATTCTTAATTCGAGGATGAATGTTCATTAGCAAATCAAGCTTTCTCAAGCTGAGGATAAATTCACCATCTCAAGATTTATTTTAGACTTATGAATTTCACTAGAAAAAAGTTTACTCGCGGAGGTTTTTATATATTTTCTTTGACACTTTACAAGTGAAATTTGACTTGACAATTACGTTTTCAACACAAAGAAAATGTTGCATTTGAAAGGCTGGACAAATCTATTATGAGAAAAAGGCCAAAAAACAAGGCTTACATTACCTGTAAATAAAAGCTGAAAAATTTGGGGTTTTTCAATAAAGGATTTTGAATGTCCTTATTCAATCTTCAAGTAATCAAATTTTAACTAAGAACCTGCAAACTTTTCTGGAAAGTTTAAAAAGGAATACTTTGTCAGCATTTCTATCTCTACTAAAAACACAAATAAGTAAGTAAATAAAAATACCACGTCTGTTGTAAGGTTACCTGCTATTTGGGTTATAGCCAAACAATCATTCTTAAATGTTTAAGCTCTAAAAAAGTAAATAAATAAAGAAAGAATATTCAAATACAAATGGCTTAATCGATTAGCGCATATCTGTAGCATTGTTAAAAGTAGAAACTTAAATTATATACATTTCTAAAATAAATATAGCCTTAATCTCCTTGAATATTATTCCTCAGTAATTGACTGGCTGACTGAAATGGTTGTTTCTAATTTCTTGTTTAGTAATGTTGGACTTTTATTTTAAATTTAAGTAGAGATTGAAACTCTTTAATTTAGTAAAAGAGATCCGTACCGCAACTAATTTAAGACATATTCTAAGGTTGGCGAAACGTAACAATGAATGAACTTTTCAAAAAGGCTTATTTATAACTTAATATTCTTCTAAGATCTTTTGTTATTCTTAAAACTCTTTCACTTTACGTATTTACATCTTTAAAGAGACTCTCCGGGATATTTTATAATTATGTATCCGGAATTCTTCTAAATCACTTCTAGGTCTAGTATTTTAATTTTGGTAAGGAAAACGAAGCTGGATACTAATATTTAGTCATAAAAAAAATGAAATAGCATTTCACATATCTCTAAACTGAGAAGTATCCTAAGATAATACATTGCAATGTAAAAGAAACATAGTAAATAAACAATGTAAAATCATTGTAGAAGAATTGACATTAATATCTCTAACATTTATTTTTTTCTTAATTTCCATTAAAATAAAATATAAATAATAATAATAATTAACAATGATTGCTCTTCAAAATGTCTTTCTCTGATTCATTTTTTTAAAATTAACATCCAAATTTCGATATCCAAGGAAAAGTTTGGAAATAATAACAAAAGATGTTTCGCGATTTTTTTTGTATAATTTTTTCAATGCAAAAATCATTTGAAACTTGTTGTATATTTAAATATAAGCGTTAATTTGTAATAAAATTATCATGTATTTCATGAAGTATTTGCAGAAATTTAAAAAAATCGCCTGTTAAGTTTAAAACATGCAAATTTTCAAACTCATTTATTACTAACATAAAAGATGATATTTTGCGAACTTACTAGAATTATTTAAGTAAAAAGTGAGCGCCTAATAGTCAGAAATTTCATATTTATATTAAAATAATTTATGCAAATGTTTGTTTAAAAATAACTTGTTAAAACCAAAACCAGCTTAGTTCAGAGCATTTATATCACTTTTATATAGCGGAAGAGTTTGAGAGTTTTTTGTAATTTTTTTTGCAATGCCTAAATCATTTGAAACTTTTTTTTTTATAAAAAGCGAACGTCAATATTTTAGAAAAGATACCATTATTGAAAAAGTATATTAAAAGAAAGGTTTTTTTAAAAATAAGTTTTTATAGTGCAAAACATGCAACGTTATTGCTAACAAAATGTCGGTTTTTTTGCGAAAATTTCATTAATTTTTGAGATACAAAAATCATTTTGAAACTTTTTTTTTTAACATGTGAGTTTCGATTTCTAAAATATTACCCATATAGAGATACCATATTTATAAAATGTATTTTTAAAAATGCTTGTTTAGTTCGATTTTTTCTATGTTCTGAACATATATATCGCTAGCATAAGAGTGGACACTTTGCGATTTTTATAATTTCATGCTGGGTAAAAATCATTTGAATTTTATTGTACACTCAAAATTGAGCGTCAAATCGTTAAAAATCCATTTTTGGTTGAAGTATTTTCATAGAATTTTTTTTTAGGAAAACTTGTGGAAACCTAAACCTGATTTTTCAGAGCATATACCATAGCTTGTTTAATTCAGAAAATGCTATTATCAAGGAGGAAAATATTTGCATTTTATAAAATATTTTGAGAATTGGAAATCATTTGAATTTCAAATTATATTAAGAAGTGAGTTTCAATTCATAAGAAAATACCCATATATGTCAAAATTCATTGATGGAAAGTTTTCTGACAGAGTTTGTCTTGTCCAATACCTTCTAAATTTAGAGCATATCTATCGCAAACATAAAGGCGGACATTATGCTAATGTCTTATACTTTTTACCAATGCGGAAATCACTTGAAGTTCGCTTCGTATTAAATGTGTGAGCATCAATTTGCAAGATGAAGCCAAGTTAAAAATACCTATAAGAAAATTTTTGAAAAAGCTTGTTCAGTTCAACACCTGCTGATTTTGGAGTTAATATACCGCATATATTAAAGAACGGAATTTGTGATTTTTTTTTTAAATTCTCAAACGAGATATTTTTAAACTTATTGTATTTTCTAAAAGTGAACCTGAATATTTTAATAAAATACCCTAATATGAGATGAGATATTTACAGAATTGATTTTTAAAAAAGATTGTTTAATTCAGAAAATGCTTATTTCTTAACCTGTTTATGACTAACGTAATGAAGAACACTTTTCGAGTTTGTTTTTTTAAAAATATTTTTCGTCAGTTTTAAAATCAATAGTATCTTAATTTATATTAAAAAGTAAGTTTCAATTTGTAAGGAAATACCTAATATGCTAAGAAAAACCTATAATTTTTTTTAAGAAGCATTTTTTATATGCTACGTTCATGGCCTATATGTTCTACATCTGCTATGTTCAGAATATATACATCGCTAATGAATACGAATGTGTTGTATTTTATTGCACCGCAGAAATCATTTAAAACCTCTTTTACATTAAAAGTGAGCGTCATTTTGAAAAAATATACCCATATATGTCTAGAATCATCCAGAAAGTTTTTTTTTCAGAAAAACTTATTTTGTCCAAATCCTGCTAACTTCGGGGCATATATATTATACATCGCTAAAAAAACTCTTTAAACTTAAAATGCCTACTGTTAAAATTTTCTTTTCTGGAAATATTTGAGTATGACTTCTGTTGTTGAAAATACAAGTTTCTTCTAAGAGCAAACTATGTTTCCATGAATAAATATTTGTCTGTTTCAGCTTTGTAAGAAACTTTTATCTATCTGAAAATGAAATTTCTTTAAAAAGTTTTATATGTTTGAGCCACAAAATAGAGTCAAGAATATCTTACTACATTGCAAAAACCTAGTAGACATCAAAAATAGAAGAGCAAATAAAATTTGAAAGGGAAGCAAATATTTGTCTCCTTCGAGAGTATTTGTTACACTGTAGAATTTAAATCGAAAACAAGAAGCAAATTATTATAGAAAAGATAGAAATTTAGAATTGTAAAATCTTTACAAAAGTTAATATTTACTTTTTAAATACATTCATGTTAAATATGCTTATAATTTCAGTTTATTTTATCAACTATTTTAATCTCAACATGAAAATTTAGTAGAAAATTCATATTTCCTTTTTTTCTATTATTTTTCCTATTAAGCATTATTTTAATTATTGAAATTTAAAAAATATCTTTAAGATAAAAATTAACATTTTTATATTGAAATTAAATTAACGTCTTTAAGTTTAGAGCTTCCCTCTTCAAAAATATGTTTAAATTGTATCATATATTCATTAGTTAAAATTCGCCGAAACGCAATATTTGAAATGATTAAGCATTTTAAAGATAACTCATATTAATTGTTTGTTTTATCCTTTTTATTCTTATTGATATACAAGTTTAAATTATTCAACACATACTAGAACATTATAATAATTTTTCAGGAAAAAAAAAGCAAATTTACTACATATTTAATCATTGCAATAAATGACCATTAAATTATTCTGCTCTTTTAGCGAGTTTTAAGTTCTCAATTTTGATTAAATTTTATTAAGTAATAGGATAGTTCCTATATAGCTGAATATGGAAATACAATCTAATATAGACTCCTGAAGTTAGCTGGTTTCCCTGAGTTGAACTTTAGTCACCATCTTTAAATTGCAGAAACGAAGATAAAGATCAAAAATGTTACAAACTTAAACTTCTATAAATCGATAAATAGGTTTCTAAACAATCTCAATTTTATAAACTATTGTGAACAGCACTTTAAATGGGAGCAATTCTTCTCCCTCTTTCTCTAACAGCAAACTGACAACTCATTCTATATTTATTAATTACTGCAATAATCTCTTACCAAATTTGATTTCTGAACTCTAATAAACTTATTATAGTTTCAAAATTAATAGGAATATATTCAAGAAACGAAATTTGAAAATTAATCCTCACATCCCACATAGTTACAAACAATCGAGGAACCAGAGAACTAGAACAACACTATTTAGACCACAATAATGGAGTTTGTTTTAGCTTGTGTGTAACAATTTAGAAGTGCCTCCATTTAAATAAAGCTTTCAATTTCAAAGATTTATTCAAAATTAATCTTCACTTTTCCGATTTGACTTATTACGTATGTACTGGAAATACGTCTTCATCTTTTGAATAGTTTATTCTAAATCATTTTTCCATTCATTACCCTTTTTCGTTCCCAAATGCTTCTTTTTACTTTATGAAAATAGAAGCAAAAGAGTATGTACGGTTTTCAAACGTATTATTTAAAAGAAAAAATTACTATATATGATTAATCTTTAAAACTTTACATATCTTCAAGCAAAACCATTTTGTTAAATGGGAGTATTTGTTTTTTTTGATTTATTTTCTCTAAGACAAAACGCTTTTAACAACGAAGCACAATTCAGTACTTATTGATTATGTATTTTTATGCTTTTTTTCTTTACCCATAATGATTTTTGCATGTAAAAATATTTGTCAGAAATAAGGAACTACTAGAAACAAATTATATCTTCTTGTTATAAGTATGAATTATTAGAGATTTTAAAGTTAAATTGTATGTTTGGCTATTTGTAAAAGAAACTATTTTTATAGAAAAACACTATTCCGTGTAAAAACGATTATGTTTTCAAAATTTATCCATAAAAGAAAACATTTTCAAGAAAATAAGTAATAAAATTACAGTTCATTACATTTAAATTAATTTCTTTAATACAAGTAAAGAATATTTGTTCAATTAACATTGCAAAATTAACATTAAACTTAGGATCGCTCTTCTGATCAAAATATAGGGACCATATTTCCTTGATTGTTGGTACCCCCTATATCTTCGGGCCCGGTATTTTGGTCATATATTTTTGGGGTCAGAAATCCAAATCCGTTGAAAAAAAGGTATGTTTATTCTGAGAAATTACGCTTTTGTATCTGATTTCGTAACTCAAGATATCGCCTGCTAATTAATTAGCATATTTGAAATCATCCCATCAAAACATTAAGTTTGAGTCCTAGAAAGTGTTGATCCGACTATTAGATCATAAGTAATTCAATTCAGGGTGGTCCAATTTTTCTTCGTTTTTTGTGTACTGAATATGACATTATTTCGCTACAAGTGCACGAGGAATTATAAAAACAAAAATACATAAGAAGCAATAATAAAGTTTTCAAAACTCTTCTTTTTATTATAATTTTAACAAAGGCTAGAAAAAACACTAAGCAAGAATGGTGTTTTTCAAATTCTTTGTTGAAATTATTTTGTTTAGCTTTTATTACTTATAAATTAAGTTTAATTGCAGTCGATTTCATTTTTATGTGTGCATAATACCATTAATTATTTTTCTTGTATTTCTTTGCATTTTTCAGTTTAATTCATTATTTTTTTAATTAACACGATTATTATCAAAAGTTCGTCTTTTGTTACCTATTGTGTTAGTCGGATGCTCAATTGGCGTTTCGTAAACGCGATATTAAAACATTTGTGATCTTATGATCATTTAATGTTTTATAACAAGAGCAAACAACACACGCAAAACACACGTTGCATGCGAGTTTCTTCTCCCTTTTTTATACATTTTTTAAATCATTTCGTTCGCTAAAGGCATCAAACACTATCATTACGCCAGACGTTTTTTAAAGCTGGCTAAATATTTTCAACATTTATATTTAAAAAAGTTATTAAATAACAAAATTGAAAGCTCTGCGTTCCATAAAACTACTTAGGAATCAAAACTGTTTCATTTTTATATTACAGATAGGTTAAAAGTTCTAAGACAACAAATTATTTTATTTAGTTTTGTCAAAAGCAATTAATTTCAGACTATTTTATTATATTTTAAAAGAAGAGAAAAAACAAATTTAAAATTTTGATACTTCTTTCGAAAGTAACTGATGCTTCTCATAAAGTAAACAGAGCAGAAATATTTTATTTGATCCAATTTTCTTAAATAAACAATTGATTCAATACGACGAGAAAAGGTCACATTTCCCAGACATGATGGCATTCAATAAAGCAATTTTGAGATCCCGTCAAAGAATTTGCTTCAATACCTAACACAAAATATGCTTCCGATTTAAATTCTTGCCTCATTGCCTCATAAATGATACAAAGTTTTAGAAAAAATATGCAAAACTGCTCCATCACTGAAGGTTAAATATAAATTTACCAAACGTTATCTCACATATTCAAGGTTTTTTGCACTTTTGTTGTTGTTCACGCTTTATTTTTATGCGGCTGAAAAGAATAAATGAAATTTTAAAAAAACTTTTATTTAAGATATGTATATTGTATAAGGAAACGAATATCCAACAATAAACACATAAAATACTTGAAAAAAAACTCAGGCTATGAAACTGAACAAGTTTTATTAATTACAATTAAATTATAAAAATAAAGAGTGACTAAAAGAAATTGCCACAGACTTTTAGGAAAGTATCGATTTTCGTGCTTATCAATAAGCGACTGAAAAGAATATTTTAAATTGAATAAAAATGTTTCTTCAGACATGTTGTTTTCAATATTATCTGCAATGTGTCTGGAAACGAATATACAACAATAAATGCATGCAATAATTGAAGAAAATCAACACGCTGTATTTATTCTCCTCCAGATATGAAAAATAATCAGTTTGTCTCAAAAAGAAAAACTACAACAAACTTTTAGGATTTGCACGGACTTTCGTGCTTTGTTATTATGTGACTGAAACGAATATGTTAATTTCTTTTTTTAAAAAAGCAGTTTTTTCGAACAATTCGGTTCTTGATGAATCAAGAAGCGAATATCCAACAATGAATGAATACAATAGTAGAAAAAATATCAACACGTTGTATTTATTCTCCTTGATGTAAAAATTATGCAGCATATGTTATAAAATTGAAATATTTTTTTTAAAAGAGTATGGAGCTCTTTTGATTCCGTGAAGGTGTAAATAGTAACCTTTTGTAACATTCGCATGAAACAAGTTTTCTTTTGAAAAAAGCGAATAGCAGCATTTTCCAATTTGACAATTTTTTAAACCGTTTATCTAGCAGTGATAAAGAGACCTCACTTTCTTGAACAAGGGTATCATGATCACAAATAATAGAAGGGATATTTGAAAGCATTAAGAATTTTTGAAAAATTTGGTTTAAAAACAGGTTTTGAATCAATAAAAAAATAGATGACGTTATGTTTGTACTTTTTTGAAATCCACATAAAAAAAATAGTAAGAAACGTGATACTATGGTTTTCAACTCATATTTGAAGTATGATGTTAATTAATATGTTTCTTCTAAAAATATCTCCTAATTATACCTCTAAATCTAAATTACCTTAGCACTAAATGACTTAATTTTTAAAAAAAAACTGAGAGGAATGTTAAATTTTAACTGCCCTTCTGCGGGGGAATCACTTTCAAAATTATTTTGAAATGTCTGGGGAATGAACGGATTTGCAGGTTCAGTTAGTTCTATACAATTTGATTTCTAAATAAAAAGGAAAACATATTCTAAACCAGTAGGTTATTGAGATTTATGATTATTTATATAATTATTAATACGCTTTTAATAAAAACTCCAAAAGTGTCTATTAGAAAATTTACTTATAAGAAACTTGTATTTCTTCTTATTATTCTACATTGTAGTTCTTAGTAAGAAGTGAACAAATATCGGAATATAAACTACCGAAAAAGGTATGGAAATAATTTGGTTTTAAACTTTTAAATATTATTATGATATTTGAAAAGAAATAATTTTAGATAAAAATATTTTTTGTTTAATTATGGTATTTTGAAATTTTTTTTTATGGTTCTGTTAATTTATAATTTTAAAAGCATGCAAAATTAATATAAAATTTACAAAAAGTTCATCATACTACATTAAAAGGATTGTTAGATATTACTCAAATTTTTACGACAAATTTTATACTCAAAAATGACTTAAATTTTACTTCCTATTTTTGATTTCTATATGCTCTCAAATTAAACTGAAAAACTTTTGTCTTGTTTATAATTTTAATTATACCTTTCCATTCAACAAAAAATTTTAATGGTCAATGGTTAAGGGTCATCATAAAAATAGTTTTGTTTTTAAAAGTAAAATCCTTGTACCTGGTTTCTATAGAAGTGAAGCATTTAATTTTCATTTGAGATTGATTTATTTTCAAAAAAATAATCACAATTCTTTTTGAATACTGATTATATTTTTTCTCGAATATGCAACTTCCTTATTAAACAGAATAATAAATATTATTTTTTTATTGAACATAAGGAAATAAAAAATAAAATATTAAAATTAATTTTTCCTAAAGCTTGAGAAAAATAAATTTCGTAAAAGGAATGTTTGAAATAGTGGAAAATCTTTGTTACTTTGGAAGGATGAATATAAATAAAATACATTCCAAAGAAAATTAATTAAATTCTGAAGTCATGGAAGCAAAAATCACTCGTATTTTGCATGGTAAAAATAATTTTTGTTATAAGATTCTTCTTATGTTGATATATTATGTTGATGTATCATGATGAAAAACATTCTGGTAAAATTACCGTATTGTATGGTAATGACACTTCTGATAAAATAAAACATGATTTAAATTAATCAAACTAATATTTTAACCATTCATTTTGGTAATTTTCTGTTCATACGGTAATGGTAAATCCGAAATTCGAATTTTTCCAAATTATAGTTCTTATTATCAAATATTTAGTAAAAAATACAAAACACAAAAAATGAACCTAATAAATGGCATTAATGTCATGCTCTAGGGTATCATGATAAAATTACCATCACATTTGAAACATATATATATTATAATTTTACTACAGTTATTAAGTTTTATTAAGTTTTCTGAAATAATTTTATTACGTTTTCTGAGTTAATTTTATCATAATCCATACCAAAGTGCTTCTGTAAAAATTAATAATAGCTAGAGCCAATTGAGAAAGAAATACGGTACATTTTAATATATTCTGGTAGATTAAGTATTACTTTTCTGTCAGTGTAATGTTAAAAAGATTTCTTAAGGAAGAAATACTTCAGTTAAAAAATTAATTCGTAAAATATTCTACAATTCATTTTTGTTTCTTTTATTCATACAAAGACATTTAGTTACGCCGTAAACGTTCAATTAGCTAAATTTATATTTAAATTAGAACAAAAAGTTTATTAATATCTATGGAATTTATTAATTAAAACTGAAAAAAAATATGTAATGATGAATTATCTTGGAAATATATTTTCAGCAATCTTTACAGTGCGAGGAAAAAACTGGACCATTAGGAATAAGTTTGACCTTATGATAGAACAAGGACTTTGCGTTTTAGGACTCAATGGTTTGAGGCGGTGAATTCAAATATGCTATTTAATTAGTAGAGACTATGTTTTAAGTTACAAAATCAGACACGAAAACCTATTTTTTTTTACGACGGATTCGAATTTATTTCCTTCAAAATATAAGGGGTAACTGAAATATGGGAAATATGGTCCCAATGGCTTGGTAAGAGGAGCAATGTAATATTTGTAATTTTACATTTTGTGCAATTTTCCATGTCTCGAGAACTTTTAAAGTGAATTAAAAAGTTTTCACAATTATAATATTCATTTATCCAAAGATAAAAAATAACTTTTAGTAAATATTAAATTATTTTTTTATTCTTTTATTTGATAATATTCAAAAGCATATTGAATTGTGAGGTATGCAATTTTTGGCATCTTTTTGAAGAATGTATTTTTACACGATAGAATACAAAATTTGAGCGAAATCGGTGCAATAGTTCCTGATAGACCAAATTTTATAAAAGTCGTTAATTTATAAATACATTGCATTAAAAAAGATATTAGTATCTTTAAAAATAGAGGGGATGATAATTTCCTTCATTTTACTAAAACCATTCTTAGGAAACAAAGGAAAATCCAGCAAAAAAAAGAGTTTGGAGTATTGTTTTATTTTCATTTTTTGATTTTTTGCAGTTTAAATTGCCAACTATCTACATTTGGGGCTCGATTATTTTGATTATCGAAACAATTTTTCAGATTAAATGTTTATTACAGTAGCCACGGTAATTAATGTCGGGATGTAATTTACAAAGTTTTTTCCATTATTTTTTGTAAAATTACGGTATTTTCTGTGAGAATCAGAAAATTATATATATATATATATATATATATAATTTTTGTATATATAATTCCTTAAAATTGCGCATTTTAATTACTCATAGCAACTTAATTGCAATGATTAATTAAAATGCGATTGGAAAATTTAAACATTATTTTCTTATCTTCATAGAGAACCGTCTTTGGCTACTAATGCGCAAAGTCCGATTTGAATGACTTTAAAATTTAAAAACTTAAAAATTTAAAATTAAAATTTATTGCTACTTTTTTTGGCATGGGTTGTTCGGAAACACTATTTTCCGTTTGTAAGGGTTGATCCCTCAAACCTCTAAAAGCTTTAAACTTCATTAATAAGCATGAAAAATTGAACGATCTAAACAATTCTGAAGTAATGAAATAATTCTTTAAATATTTCTTGCGTAATATGAAAAAAAAAATATTATTATAGAATCGTTTCTATTTTTATATCTTCTTCATTTCCATAATAATCTTCATAAGAAAAGAATTCAGAAAAATTAATTATGAAAAGTAAATAAACGTTTTCTGTATAAATCAAATTTTAATTATGTTGAAAGGAATAAAAACTCTAAAAGGTCAAATATGCTTGTCGAAAAAAAACTTCATTTGTTTAACTATTGAAATTAAAAGTAAATCGATATGCTTTGAGAGCTTATAGTACACGATGCTCTTGTGGACGACAACACTCAAAAGACGACTTTCACTTATTCACTTATTATCTATTTTCCATTTCAATTATGAAGCTTGATGCTTTATTAATGTTAAAAGAAGGTTATACATCAAGAATGCGACAATATTTCAAATTAAATAAAACCTCCCTACATAAAAAATATCATTTTACTTATTCTTCAGTTATGCATAATGTAAGGATAAACCTTCATGAAAGTGGCAAAAGAAAAAGAAAATTATTGGTTTGCAAGTTTCAAATAAAGTAAAAAATATCAGAAACCAAATAAAATTGTTATTAAATTCCGGAATAGTAATATTAATTGTATTTATTGGACACTATTTTTATTTATATGAATACATTTTTATTAATATTTTTATTACTGTATTTATTTATGTTCATAACTAGTAAATACATTATATTCTAAAGTTTTCCAGCTTTAATCAAAGTAACAATTTTGTCAAATGTTCATTAGGTAAAAAAAAGTACTAATAGCAATTGTGAATTATTCTTCAGAATACTGTTATATAAAAACAAATACTTTGAAGTTATTTTTGAAGTCTTCAAATTTTTGAAGTAATTTACTCAATGTTTCTGTTTAATTTGCTTGGTTTTTTTTGGTAATTTTTAAAACCATTGTTTTATTTTCATAATTAAATCCAGCAACAAATGATATGAAATGTATTTCTAAAAGCTAGGTAGCAAGGAATGTCATTAAGCAGTTAAAACTTCAAAAGAATACTACTTCGCTAATTTACCTAATTTAGATGTGTAGAAAGTAAAAGTAAAACAAAAAATATTGTTTTAAAGTAAGGAGCAACGATTTAGTAAAGTATTTAATTACTGAAACGTTAAAAAAAAGAGTTATTCCATGATAAATAGGACAGTTTTTACATGAAAATTCAATTAAAAAAAAATTTTCTTGGATAATTGATTACAATGTTTAAGGTCAATAAATCTGCACAGGCATCAAGCTCATTTAAAAAGATAACTTCACTTTTTGACTGTTTTGACTTTCTGTCACTTTTTGACAGTCCTGAACTGAATTTAAAAATTGGAGACTAATTCGTAGCTTAGTCCCGAAATGTATTATTTAGGGCTTTATTTAATGAAATTCAGTTACTGATAAACTGCCTTTTTAAGAATAACTATATTTTCAGATTTAGCTGGAACTTAATTTTAACTAACTGTAATGTTAATAAAAAAACAAATTTTTTCGTCTTTGTGTTTCAAAATTTTCATGCAGTATAATAGAACTGATTAACCAAAATCTCGTGTTGAAACAACCAGCTTTTGTTAGCTAGCGTGTACGATTTTTTCTACATGATGTTGCTCTTCTCCATATTTAGCAAAGAACATTATTTTATAAGAGGAAGCTTAAGCTATATGAAATTATGCATAAACTGTTGCTTGAAACTACCTATTCCATTGAGAGATATTATACAAATTTTAAATGCTTTGCCACTTTTTTTTATTGCTGATAGTTTTTTCAAAACAAAGGCAAGTACAAAGGATGTTCTGTCGATCTTTCCATTTAACTTCTTACAAATATAGATTATAATTTTTAAATAACAGATTTTAACAGCAAAATACTTTTATAACAGTCTGCTGTGAGCATGGGGGATGGATGAAAGCCACCCCAATCTCGTAACTAACTTCATTATTATGGCTATGGGGTTACTATTGCGCACTTGCCCCTTTTACTTCCCAGACAAATTGGTACCCATCAATATGAGTCTCAGAGGGCTGAGAGCCACCACTGAGGATGTATTAGTGTCACAAACGGGCATGTAATAAAATTTAATTATAAGTCAGTTTAATATTTTATAATGAGTTTAACAACATCGAATTATAATAATTATATTGAGGCATTTAAGTGGAAAAAGGCTTAGCTCATATGCTGAAATATTCTTAATTATACTAAATATTTTTCTTATATTGAATAATTTTAATGTATTGATTGAGGTTAATAACAATTAATAAAAAAATATCAGAAAATCCTCGACTTTCGAAATTATTTACTTCATGTTATTTAATCTAACTAAAGCTGGCGCAGACATAAACAACGTAATTTTCACAAGAAATAAGAGAAAG
Source organism: Parasteatoda tepidariorum (assembly GCF_982258835.1). Lineage (NCBI taxonomy): Eukaryota > Metazoa > Arthropoda > Arachnida > Araneae > Theridiidae > Parasteatoda > Parasteatoda tepidariorum. Next base: position 68,891,597 of record NC_141765.1, read on the forward strand.
ACATGTTAAAAAAACTCTGTTTTTTCTGTTTTATATATTTGATTATTCGTAAATGAAGGTTATTATGCAAATGTATCGTTCATTCAAATCTTTATTTCCCATAATTACCAATAAAACTTTTCATTCTATAAAAAATAAGAGAAGTAGAATAAATTGTATAAGCTCTTAAGCCTGTGTAAAGCACATTTTAGAAGAATTATAAGGTAAAACTGTTAAAGGCGTACGTTATAAAATATACGTAGCATCGAAAAATTTATTTAAAGCATTTCTTATTTTTTTTTATTTGATTGCAAGATTAAAAGAACCATTTATTTATTACTATCTTAATTGCACTAAAGTAAATCTTCATCTTTTAGAAAATTACTGCAACTAATTTAAAATAATGATTCTTAATCCTTTGGGCTAAATAAAAAACGAACCTAAAAACAAATGGGAAAAAATTATTTTTTGTGAGTAATTTGGGTCATATTTCAAAATATCTTAAAAGAAATAATTCTATTCTTCATGCCTAGTCAAAAAAAGCAAACTTATTATTTTAAATCATTAAACATTAGTAAATAGTATGTTAAAATGTTTCGAAAATTTACTACAATTATTATAATTTTCAAACCTTGTCTGAATTTAAAATATTTGTAACAGTATTGATTTAAATCACTACGAATGAAATATACTACTAATAGAAAAACAATTGGAATCTGTTCACATAAATAAGAATTCACATTTTGTTTTAAGAAGTGACTTAACCTATTTTGTGAACCTATTACAATTAATAATGCTTTCTTTTTTCGCATGCGACGTAAGAGATGTTGGAGAAAATTTGTGATACTTTTTTCAAACACATCTATATATACATATATATACATATATATATATATATATATATATATATATATATATATATATATATATATATATAAGTTCAAAATGAAGAATAAAACAAAGAAAAATTATAGACATATGAAAAAAAGGGGCACTTATCTAATGAGTGCTGTTTACTTGCAGCTTAAGCGCAATAAATGTTACTTATTGTTTTTCTTAACTTTCTTAGTGTTTTCTTGTATTTATTTATTTATTATATATATATACATATTATATATATATGAATATATATATAGTATATACAACTGCTATTAAACTTTATGAAACAAATCAAAATAACAAAATTAAATCTAGCAGCTTTTGATTTCTAAGGTCCCTTTAATAGCATTTCTCTTCAAAAACTATTATATGTTACTTTGATCATAAAATTGGTTATAAACTTACTATGATTACAAAATTATCCTCAATTGCTAATTTGATTACTGGGAAATTCCAATTAATATGAGTCTTTTAAAAAATCATGTTCAATAATCTTTTTATTTTGATTCATCAAATTGCAAAGATGCAGACATTATTTTTATTTTGACACTATGAATAAAGCAGTTGAAAATTACTCTTGCAAAGAAATTTATGCCGATATTTTAGGTAATGAAATTAGCAACACTTATAGACGTATTACAGATATTATGAACTTAATTTTTAAAAAGTTTCTGACAATGTGTAAGTACATACAACTAAAAACAGCAAAACAGATTTCATTATCTTTTATTTATGCTATCCCTAAATTTCACAAAAATCCCGTCGCCTTTTGATTTATTTGCAGTGCTACCTCCACTATAATGAGGAACTAGCAATCCTACTGAAATTTTAACTAAAAAAACTATTTATGTTCTAAAACCTGGAAACTACCCATGGTTTTGTGTAGTACAGAATAGTGATGAGGTGATTGAAAAACTAAAAACATGTAATAACATCTCTTCTATAGGCTCCTTTGATAGTGCTAAATCTTTTTACTACCTTACCTCACAAACTCTTATTATCAGCAATTTCTAATTTAGTTCAATTTACCACTGCATAAATTAAGTTTTACATTGATAAATTTCTAGTTCTTTTAGAATTTTGTCTATACAAAAACTGCATTAATAATGACTATTTTTTAAGAACGCGAATTAATGGTATTTTAATGGGAACCAATTTTGACTGAACTATTTTTAATTTACTATTATAACTACTATATAACGAGATAACTCATAACTTTGTATGTGTCAAATATATTGACGATACTTTATGCATTAACTTTCTTGACCATCAAAATTTACATAATTTAATTTATCATAATTGTTTAAATCTTGTTAAAACTAATGATAATGATATTGCAGTAAACTTTTTAGATTTACGTATAGTTATGGACCACGACTTCACAATCTCTGTATACGATACTCGCAAAGACCTCAAATTTAAGGTACTTAAGTCTTGGAAACTATTTCAGTTGCATTAGTGTCAAAGTGCTAAGAGGTATTATTATTTCTCAAATTACCAGATTTATAAGAACCAGTAACAACAAAATCAACTTTATGTTGGAAGTTTAAAATTTTTGCAACAACTTTTTTGCAATAGCTTTCCAATTAATTTTTTCAATCACCTTTTGGATCAATTTAAAATTTAAGTTTAAATTTACCTTTTGGGATTTACACAGTTCAAAATTACCTAAACCATAACCGTCACTTATATTCATTTATGACCTCCCATCTTCAATCCAATAATTTGCAAGGATGGCTGTTAATGTGATGATGTGTGAGAACGTGGACTTGGATATAGTTTGGTTAAGCACTGTCTAAGGATCAAAACATTTTTGGTTACTTTAATTATTTTTGAGTTCTCATGTTATTGAAGTTTGTGTCGGGTCCAGTCAATAGCAACATGGTCTACAGCCTTTGCTGTTCTCCACTTTGCTATAAGATAAGAAAAAAGGGAAAAATGAAGAAAACTAATAAGTTTCATTTACTGTGCATAAGCTGCAAGTATATCGAACTCATAAAATAAGTTCAAAATGTAGAGAAAACATTAAAAAAATTACAGGATAAAGAAAAATATGAAGAAAATTATACGAAAATAAAATAGAAAAATAAATAATTCCATACAAATCTGGGAAGAAAAAAAGATATTATGAAGAAGAATAGAAGAAAGATATTATGAAAGAAAAAAAGATCATCAGCTCACATGATTATGTCTGCAAAAAGGAGGAGCACGATTATATTTGCACTCCAGTTTGCAGATAAAATCGTGTGAGTTGATGAAGAGATTATATATTTTATCTTCTTCCCTGATTTTTATTGAATTTTTTAAAATAATTTTCTTCTTTTTTTCATTATTCTGATATTTTTTCCATGTTTTCTCTACATTTTGAACTTATTTTTTGTGTTCTATATAGTTGCAGGTTATACGTAGTAAATAAAACTAATTAATTTTCCTCATTTTTCTCCTTTTTCTTTTTATCCTTTTTAGATTTATTTATTGTGCTATATATATACAGATATAATATTCGGTAAAGAAAACATTGAAATATTTAGTAATACTGTAGGGAACCGATTATCCGGAACGATCGGGACCATCGCTATTCCGGATAACTGATTTTTCCGGTTTTCTGAATCGCTACAAAAAGCCGTTTTTTTATTGTTAAACCCAACTAAAAAAATTTTTTTTTTGGAAATAATCTTAAAAAGAAGAAAAAACGATGAAGTAATACACTAATGATTATTTCCAAAATAATGGTAAGGTGAACATCTTTCAAAAAAAAAAAAGAAAAATCCTAAAATCTTATGAGGAAAAAAAAAATTTTTTTTGACATGGCGGGAAAATTTATCGAATTTCATTCCGGATTTTTGGTTTTCCGGTTTTCTGATTTCCGGATAACGGGTTCTGTACTGTATTGTATTTAAAGTTTTCTTACCAATAGATCATCTTGCATATCATATCAAAATTCATATCCTATTCGTCAACCGTTCGTGGAAGAAAATGTATGTCGCTTACAGCTAACAAACATAAAACAAACTTAAATTATAATTTTGCTGTAGACATCAAAGTATTAAATAAAAATCGGCATAAGGAAAACTGGCTTCTTTTATCTAATTCTTTCATATCCAAAAAAATAGTAATTTTTCTTTTATCTTCTTCAAATAAGTTTATAAGTAGAAAATACCGATGGATTTTCTTCGCTTCTTAAGATTTCCTATAAAAAGACTGAGTTCCACACCTGGGACCCAGTTCAAAGCAACTCGTAAATTGCATAAAGAAATAGTCACTTTTCATATCATTTGTTTCTTCAAAAGAGAGAATATTGAATGAGATCGACGAATAAATATAAATGGTATAATGTATTTATAGAAATATAGTAGATTTCCATGTATGAGCCAAAGCGTATGTTAACTGTTGACGATTTTTTTTCCTGGAAATCCATGAACAAAAAATATTTTAGATACTTCTTCTCCCGACATCTTGGATTTTATGTTAAATTTTTCACATTAGCTTACTCTATGCTTTATTTTATTTTTAATAAACTTCTGTCTGTGTAGTATGAAATAACTTTAAAAAATAGTAAAAAGAAGTTCATTTTATTATTTTGAGAGAAGGAATGTATAATATATTTTAGAGCATTCTGAAGTATTTCTCGAAAATATTAAGCAATGCAATTATTCTTTGAGTCATTTTATGTAAATAAGTTTTCTTAAATATTTGCTTTTATTATTGTTTTAGCTGACGAAAACTGATTTTATTTTATTTTATAACCGTCGTTGAACAGCCGACCCAATTTCATGGATTCACGACTACTAATGTTCTATTCCGTAACCTTCTAATTTTGAACCCAATCCAGAAGACAAGAGAACTTCTGGATCCAGTATTGGGAGAAATTTTCCCTTCGTGGAGGACTTTTTGATGGAGCTAACCCGCATTTCGGTTGCATGAAGAGGAAGACCACGAGAACCTCCCACGGTTAGCCTGACGGCAAGGGGGACTCTAACCCATGATCCGTCTACCACGGAGGATATTTCACGTCAGCACTGTGATCGGTGCAAGCGGGATGCGGAATTCGTATCGACCAGTCATCACCGGGATCGAACCCCGGTTCACCTGATTGGAAGGCGAACCCTCTATCCTTTGACCCTCGGCTTGACGAAAACTGATTATTGTGAAACTGAAAACTTCATTCAGCGTAAATTACTAAAAAAAAACAAAAATAATTTTTAAAAGTCATAAAAAAGAATTATTTAATGCTTAACTATTTTTCTTGAAATACTCATTAAGGAAATATCTTGGAATACTTTACCCTATGCTATATTTCACCTTCTCTGATTAGGTTACAGCCTTGTATTTTGCATATTTTTAAAAATACTAAGCAGTATTGCTGTACCTGAACAATACAATTAACAATTTACGGTTTCGAAAACTAAATTAAGTTGATTAAAAACTATAAAAAATCTTTCTTTTAAATGTGTCATCGCAAGTCTTAAAAGAGAAAGTAAAATAACGAGATTACTGTATTATTAAAATTCACAAGTTCACAAGGCATATATATAAAATTCCACGACAAGAAGTTTATCTGTTCTTGCGTTTGAGTTAATACGAAGACTTCAGCAAAACATTTTAAAAATAGAAAGATATTAAGTTGTATTTTGATTTCAATGTTATTTTTTTAATGAAACAAGAATTTTATAATTTTTATGAAAAAAAGTTCTTAAAATGCAATTTTTTTAAAAATTTAAGTATGAGAAAATAAGATTTCTCGTTATTTTACTTTCCCATTTTAAATCCTAAATAAAATTTTTTATTCTTTAAACAACAATCATTGTTAGTATGAACATTGTATGTTACTCTTGATTAAATAAAGGTGGGTAAGAATATAGCAATGAAACAGAATTTTTTTATATATATAGCTCTGGGGAAAATTCATTCTTTTTCTGCTTTATACTTTTTTTTTCATTGATTAAGTTAGGACGATTTTTCCTTTGTAAAGACAGTATGCCATTGCCTAAGGAAAGCATAGAAGAAAAGAAAATGAAACAAATTATTCAATTTAGAAACTTAAAAATAGTTACTTGTAAATTAATTTTGAAAATGAAAGAATATAATTTACTTCGGTTAAAGCGTGAAATGTGAATTTAAATATTCATTTTTTTATCTGAGCATAAAAGCAACTAAAGTTCGAAATTTTTGATGAAAAAATTGTGTTAACAAGAAGGTTAATATAATTTTATTATACCAGTTGGGGGGGGGAGGAGTTATTTCCGTATTGGATTCTGATCAGGCCAACTGCAATCATCCTGCGCTAATGTGCCCCTGTCTAGATATTCAGGGTAACCACAGTCTGAGGAAATTTGAAAAGTGGCTACAAATTTTTAACAATGTTATAGCACTCTCAGAAGAAAAAACTCTTGCTTTTTACGATTCTGCAATCCTTGAGCTGCATTTCGTTAAATTTTAGAATAATTTCGTCATGAAATCGTGTGATTTGTGAGGAAACGCGAACTTTCAAATATATGACGAAAATGTTTCCTAAACTTGGAACCTCATCAGAGTGAATTGTGGGAGACTAGAACGACGAAGCTAGAATGATGATTTAAGCCGAGCGGTTGTATGGTGGTCGAGGAGTTCACCTCATATCAGAAAGATCCCGGGTTCGAATCTAGCATGGAATCCGGTATGGATGCAATTTTTCCTTGTTTTATCTGCCCTTTTGTGTTGTTAGTGTGACTTTGATCCACCTCTACTTTTGACGAAATCCATTTCCTCTATGAAGTAGGATAGTTATTTCGTCACTTTCATAAAATGTTATGTCGCAGCATATACCAGGAAATGGTTTCTTCAAGTATCCATTTTTTGCAGTGGGTAAATTTTATATTGCTTACATTCACATTAATTTTAGGCATTTAGTTGATCAGTTATAGCAGAGATATTTAATTTTTTGTCGATGGTAAGTTAGTTGAAACAAAATGTCTCTTCGGTCTCTTTGTATTCTTAATTTTTATGGAAAGTTGGCTACCTTGATATTGTTTTTGGGAGCAATATTAATAAATTATATAAGGCACAAAACCCGCTGGAAAAAGCTACGAATTTAGCACTTCAAGCTCTAGGGCGTTTTTTCTTCCTCTACCCCCTTTCATTTTTTGTATACTTTTGCCCATTCTAGCTAGATTTTGCAGACAATTTCGAATATTCTCCATATACTGCATGCCAGACTAAAGATCTCAAAATGATACGGCTTAGAGTTTTTTTTCCTTAATCCGCCATTGTTTAAAACGTGATAGAGCTAAATAAAATTCGGCAGGAATTGCAATTTTTTTAAATACTGTTAATTTGGTTTGATTTAATTTTACATAAAATAAAAATCTCATTATTTTTTGTAAAATATAATTATTTCTCCTGCATGCATAATTAAAAAAATTAAGTTGTTAGGGAATTTCCGGAACTCATCTCAATTGTTACATAAGGACAAAATTGCTTGCACTTAATTTTATATATTGAACAACTTGAAAGAGTTAATTTGGGAAAAGTATAAAAGAAAATCTTCCCCAAAGCGATTATCTCATAACATGTTCTTCCGAGGGGAAATTGTTACAGATCTTACCGAAAGAAACAAAAGCAAGATTCAGCAGTCAAGAAAGCCGTTTAGAGAAAATTCACTGTAAAAAGAAGAAAAAATAATGATTTTATTGGATACGAGGTTAAGCCGTACTACTTGTTTTCGTCGAAATTTAGGAGAACAGTTATTTTTATCCTTTTCAATAAATAAATTTAAATTCACTTAAAATAAGAACTTTACTAACAAAACAATTCGCGTTCAACAAAATAATGAACAAAATAATTTTCTTTTTCTCATTTTTTTTCCATGGGGAACCAATAGGCGCTATCTTTGAGTTTGTATGCTCTTTGAAGATTTATGTTGTAAGAAAATTAACCTGTTTTTTATTAATAGAAAGGCAGTGCTCCACAAAACTAATATAGTACTTTTTTAGTTTCTTGCTTGAAGTATAAGACCAATTTTAAAGTTTCTGAAATCTTAGTCGCATCGTAATATAATATTAATATCAAAGCATTATTTCTTTTCTGAGTTTTGCACACACATCAAAAATTATTCTATAAATCCATCGTATATTTTAATCACCACATATCAGGCATTAATGTAGTACTTTTTGAAGTTGAAGCATTTTACATTTCTGATTTATATATCTTAAACAATTATTCTATTACTATTTTTATCGAGGATCTAAATTCTTTCCTTTGGTCTTGCTTTCTGAACTAATAAAATTAAATAAAAATATTTTTGTCCAAACGAAAAGTGTTGCTTGAGTGTTTCTAAAAAAGTTACAAAATAACAGTAACTTACTTTCCTTATATTATTTTCTGTTATATGTTTATAATAATTTTGGCTTGAAAGAAATGAATGCTTACAAAACTGTACACATCATTCTTGCAATAAATCCAGCATTTGTTATTATATATCGTCAATGTTACAATATCAAAATAAGTAGTTGAGATTGTTTTTCATTTTTAACGTAGAACCGAGTTGGATCACAGAAAAAAAACATAACTAATGTGTTTGAAAGCATTATTTACGAAAAAATGTGTTTTCTTAGAAACAAAAAATAATTTTAAAGTTAAACAGAGTGAGTATGACTTATAATTTCTTTCTACACCCAAGAGAAAAATATAAGCATTGTAAAAATAACTTATTCCATGCTTATGAAACTCGTCATAATTGTTAAGATTTATGCATCATTTAAATAGAATTTTTCACTTAGGAAAAACTATTATCCTCTTATTCTATGTATTATTATACGTTTGTGAACTTCATTATAATTGTTCAGATTTTTATATCATTTAGGATTATTTTCTACTTAGGTAAAATTATTAACGCCTTATTTTATATGATTGTGAAGCTTAATAGTTAATAATTCAATATGACTGAAATAAAAATTTTGATTAAATAAAAGTACTTTTATGCAAAATGTATAAAATTAAAAGAAAATAATAATAATTTAAAAGGTTTAAAAATTTAATTTTGCACATTAAATATATTGTGCTTTATGTAAAAAAAATTTTCATAAATTTAAAGTTAGTATTAATTTGCCTTATACTTTATTTAAAATAAATACATTACTATTAATAAAGACAAATAAAAGCAAAACAAAATGCAAAGAAACACGGAATTTTAAAACGTCTACACCTTCAAAACATTTGTTTAGCACGAGCTTTTTCAAATTCCTTTGTTTTTTAATACTAATTGTTGTCAAATTGATTTATTTCACCTTTTATACAAAGTAATTCTGAATCACGCTCACGTTTAAGATTTTCGATTTCCTTCAGTTTTCTATAAAATTTAATAAATTGTTTAAATGCAATGGAGGCAGCACCTAAATATTTTCGTTCAATTACAATAAATTAATTTATATTTAAAAATTATATTAATATTTGAAAAATGAATTAATTAATGAAATAAATTAATTTAAATTCGTAGTTCTATTATGTCTACCCTAATACTTTATTTTGCATCTAAGCAACCAAATTTTCTCCCAAACATAATGCCATCTAATAATAACTGTCAAATTTAAGTTCCTAGTTTAATGAAAACTTTCGAATATCCGAAAACACTTCATAACGTTAAATTATCCTTAAACAAAACAAGTTCAAGTAAATCCAACTTAATTACCTTTCTCTTAACTTAGTTTTAAATTTTTAATGAGTTTATTTTTATAGGCAAAAATATTGATTAAAAAAGCGGTAATAAAGTGTACAAAAATTTTCACCATAACTAACCTTTTGAAGAAGTAAAAGAAAAAAACTCGAAAGATGAAAGAATTATGAAATATGCATTTAATTTTGGCGACCGAAAGTTCATTGGAGGCAGTTTCAGTATTATGAAGACTCATCTTTTACGATCGACCTCACGGTCCTTTGGGAGTAATTTAACCTTTTCTTGCAAATCTTTCTTCACTCCAAGTATATTATTGGACATTTATTGATTTAAGGACCATTATAAATTAATTGGTTTAGTTACTTCGTTATTAATTCATAACTGTGATTCAATATTTATCAGATTAATTGATAATTCTCCTATTTTTCAAAAAGTTTTGTGTAAGTACTTGAAACAAAATCCAATAGAAAGTATTTAAACTCAAATTAAATTTAGCAATATTTAATGAAATTAATTCAAGTTCATTTGAAAGATAAGTACATTTGTTTTTAGAATGCTAAAGCTAATGTCACTTAAATTTATAAAAATATCAATGAATAATTCTACCCCATTATAAGGGATTCATGTACTTAGTTAACTACTATTCTTGTTTGCTTCTTTTTAGAAAAAGAAACAATTTTAGAATTTATAATCATTCATAAAATTTTACCATCCTAGTTCTTAAGTACAAAATACACTGTAATGTTTACTTATAAATACATATTTACATACGAAATTACTTGTCATTTGGTATTATTTAGGCTACCGGGATAACTTAAGTCACTTTTACTGGGTAACTGTAATTTTGTATCTGATTTTAATAACATTGTTTTCAGCATGATTGCTAATTTTCATTCTGTAATTATAAAATAATGTAATTTAATAGATAAATGCCTTAATAAATGATGCGTTAGTAATTTATTATCATTATCATTATCACAAAAGGGCAAATGAGGTCTAAGGCTTTCCTTTGAAGAGATTTCCAAATGTACCCTCTGGATGTCTATGGTCCTTCAGTTCTAAACCTTCAGGATAACAAAGTTAGCAATTAACCCAAATTATTATCACATGAAACTTAATCATAGAGCTGTATTGGAAAAATATAGTAGCGGCAATGAATATGAATGAGACAAAACCCTGATAATTTAATTTTTTGGAAAATAACCACAATATATCATTTCAGAAATAAAATAATCTGTCTGAGAGCAAAGGCCTACTAAATAAATATTTAAACGTTGAAGTGATATCTTAAAAAAGAAAATTCCTATTGCTATTAATCTCAATTTACTACTAATATTAAATTGTTCTAAGTAATGTGAAAACCCTAATAATATTGGCATGTCTACAATGTAGAATCACTTTTTTTGCTTGAGCTTATTTTTTTTTCAATAAAAAAAAGCAAATTTAAAAAGATTATTAAAATTTGTAAAAAGCATGCTCATTTATAAGATAATATCTCCTATTATTAAAATCTATGGACATGAATAGCAAAAATCGCAATTAAAAAGAAAATTAAGAAGTTGAAGGGATTTTCTTGGTGAGAGATCTCTCCAATCCGCCAAACGCTCTGAAGCGAGGAGGTAGCAGGTTCAAATCCCGATGGGTAACTGGAGCATTCGTGTTATCTGTTCTTCAACTTGACAAGAGCTTATAAACCGTCTTTTAAATAAGCACACATGGTATGTATGTGTAAGAATGAATAAATACATATAAAGTTACTTTTCTACCATAAAAACGCCGTTTTTTTATTTTGCAATCTATTTTTTTAAGCAACCATACGTAAAACTGTGACGCAGTTTTGACAATCTGCTAAAATTTACTGAGAAATTTTGTCTGATAAATAACAGTGATTATCCTATTTACTACACTAGCCCGTCATTACCGTAGGAAATACTTATTCGTCAAAAGCATAGGTTGAAAACAAAGTTTGGTTCTCCATTATCTTAACTTCCAACACTGGTTAAAAATTAATAACTTTATATTGATTATGTTTGTAGAAATATGTTTCATAGGAAAGATCATGAGAATAAATCAGAAACTTATTCTTAAGTCGCGTTTTCTGAAAAGTAAGCAATATGTTGCTGATGACATAATTGAGGACACACAACATGACACAAGTGGGTGACGAGATAACTAAATGTCAAGCTAATGATAAATAACTAAAAGTGTGAGTGAGTTTTCCATCTCTTTATATTGTCTCTTGCTCTAGTGCGGCAGAAAACCTGACACAACATTGCGAATTTCGTATAGACTAATCAATTTTGAAAAGATCAACTGGTTTCGTGGAGTTTTTTGCTACAAATAATGCTGTTAACATAGCAATCTTTATAAGAGGTGAACATATTTTGTTATTTCACTGCACCTTTATCTCAAAAACAGTTTTGGAATATAAATTTTTCTTAAAAAAATCCAAATTTTCTTATATTTTTCTCAACATGATAATTTGAGATTTGATAATTATGAGAAAGTGGATGTAACACAATAAAATCACATTTTCCCTCCATAGTGTATGGTTTCTATGGTGGAAACGTAACCTCTTAATATACTTTTTGATTGTGACTTTTGAAATTGCTTATTAATTTTTTTAAATAACTGGAGATATTACATAATAAATGAATATGTTTATTACATATTTTACAAATCCCATTTAATATACCAAATAATTAGTTCGGGCAGTGGTCGGAGAAACTGTATTTTCTTTGTAGTTAACTACAACTACATTAATACAATTGTAGTTAACTACAACTATTTTTTTAAATGTAGCGACTACAAACTACTTTCGAAATGTAGTCACTAGTTCACTACTTTTTAAAAAAAACGTAACCTGAGAACTTAATATTCAAAATGATTTTGAATAAACAATTGGCTTGATTAAACATGAGCAGCTATTACGAAGTTTTAATTCATGCTTGCATGATATAGTTTTTTATTCTAAAGCACTTAATTAGTCCTTTTAACTTTTAAACGTTATGTTTTTCTCTACAGTGAATGTTTAGTTTAAGAAATGTTAAGAAATTATCAAATATTTGTGATTTGAGTGATCAATGCTTTTTTATATTCTCCAAGAAACAGTGCGAAATACAAAAAAGGACCATCCTGAATAACTTTAATCTAACTTTTGATCTAATGATCTGATTTTCTCTTTCTAGGACTCACTCTTAATGGCTTGGTGTAGTGACTGCAAATATGCTAATTAATTAATGCAGGTGATATTTTAAGTTGAGAAATCAGACCCAAAAACGTACTCTATAGTTAATGTGAAATCGAATTTTAAAAAAAGTCAGATATTTAAACTTCAATTTCACAGGAACAATTCGACCGATTACGCACCGATTTTTTCCGACCATCAGACGTAGATCTTATTAACGCTAGGCCATAGAGGCATTTTCGTTGCGCTTTCTAAAGAGGCTCGGGAAGGATTTGCACTCATCAGATTTGAAAAATATTTTGAGTTTGAACTTCGTTTCTTTAAACTAACGTTAAAAGTAGTTACCAGGAATCACTACAAAATACTCTTATTTTGTATTGCACTGCCCACTACTCTACTTCATTTAAAAAGTAGCACCCTACACTGCAAACCACAGAAAAAAGTAGCGACTACAGTAGTTTCACTTCTTGTAGCGTACTACTTCGGATTATTGCGACTACGTTGACCGAGGTGTCTGACTCTTTTTTTTTAACCTAAACCCTTTTATTCTCACCATAAATGCTGATTTTGATAAATTAATAGAAAGAAGTATTATGCCACAAAGAACTTAATAATAAGTGTTTTTTTTTTGTATATATGCTCTTTTTAAAAATGATCCAAATTTCAGATCCATTAAATGCGAAGACTAATATACTCTCACGGTGGTATGAGTGGTGTTAGTATTAAAAAATGCAAGGTTTTTTAAATATATATGTATAATATTCGATAAAATAACTAAAAATATTCTTTTAAAAACCAGGTTCACTATTATTATGTTCCTTTCAGGGGAAAATTTACAACCTAGAAATTTTTAACACTGGTGAGTCCCAACGAAGTTTCAATTTTGTTACCATGTGGATAAATCATTTCCTACCCTAAAGGCATTTTCCTCATGTTTATCGCACGGAAGGAGTAGTAGAACTCGAAGGAAACCTTGTTGTGTATGAAAATATATATTTTCAGAATCATCAAGATTAAAGCACGGCTTTTTTTTCCGACTCCAAAACTGAGCATAAATTCCCTTTCGCTATAAAAAGAAGAAGAAAAAATCTGCGAAAAAGCACCATTTCTCTAGAGTATTTCAAAGACAAAACATTTCAATTTTTGTGCACCCGAATTTCATAAATTTAAATAGTAGATAGCAGTATTTTTTTTCTCACACGAAAGAGAGTGCATTTTTTTTCTAAATTTTTTTATTTCCCTAGGCTAGAACTTTCACTAAAAATATGAAATAAAATCATTTTATGGTGCATAAAAAGGCGAGTAAAAGGAAAAAATGCGGCTTTTCTTTAAAAATCTTTACAGTGGCGCTTATAACTCTCTAGCTATTACATTTTTATTTAATTTGATCAAAATAAAAAATGAAAGGAAAATTATTTGTCTTTTAAAACTGTCTTATGCTTTCACTATTTGCGCCTTTTGAAATATTTATGCTTCTTTTTATAGTTATATTTATTAGCAGTCAAAATCAGAAAAAATATACTGGCTGGAGATTTTCGATAACCTATTGTGTATTACATGAAAAAGTAAACGGCATCAGGGCTGTTTGTGCCCTGAAAAATAAAAACTTGTAATAAAATATTTTTTATATCTAGCTTGCTTTCAGGAGCCTACCATAATTTATTAAAGTTATAAAAAAAATACAAAACTGGTTCTTAGGATGAGAACTGTTAATTAGTCTTGGTAGACACGAACATTTTATTCCTTGCGTAAACAAGCTGGGAATAAAATGATTTTACTAGAAATTTTTTTTCTCTTCACCTTCAATTAATTGAAAAATTCGTTAAATGAATACGATTAGCAAATTGCAAAACAGTTAATTGATCGAAGTTTACTCGAAAATACGGCTCTTAGTAACTGACACGAGCTTATAATGCGTCAGACCAATTGGAAAAATCTCTTGTACATTCCATGGTATTTCTAGGCTCATTACAGTCTGTCCGTATACTTTAATGCTAATGAATTTATTTAAACTCATTGCTATGAATATTTTATTTTATAACCCTTGTTGAAAAGTTGACCCAATTTTTATTTTATGACTACCAATATTTAATTCTGCACCTTGTAATTTTGAACCTAATCCAGAAAGCAAGGGAACTCCTGGATCGAGTATTGAGAGAAATTTACCTTCGTGGAAGACTTTTTTATGGAACTAACTCACATATGCGTTACAGAAAGAGGAAAACCACGAAAAATTCCATGGTTAGTCTGATGGAAAGGGGAACCTGGAACATGATCCGTCGACCACTTAGGATATTTTACGTCAGCACCGGTGTCTGTGCGAGCTGGGTGAAGAATTTGTATCAACCAGCCATGGCTGGATTTCGAACTCAGATTGCCAGGCGAGCCCTCTATCACCTGAGCCCTCACGGCTCCTAATACGAAAGATTGCCCGGTGCATTGAATAGAAAGCTAGCTTTACTTTTCTTCTTTTGTTCTAATTCTTTTCACTCAGCTCATTGCAACAAGCCTCATTGCTATGTGATCATTGAAAAGTAATGGATTCTCTAATCACTCTAAATTTCTCTAATTGCTCTGCAATGGATTCTCCAATTACTCTAAAGGCAAATGAACTCATTGCCCCAAAAACTATCAACTAATATTGGAGACGTTTGCGTTGACACATTTCAAAATAATGGCGATGATGTGTGAAGAGCCAGATTTTTCAATTAGCTTACAACATCGACATATGCAGTTACATAGACCTATTTAGAGCTCATTCTTATTCTTATCAAATCATAACTACATAAATCCATTATATCATAAATATGTAAACCTTATTTAATTAGCCTTACTTAATCACGTAATTAACCTTATTTATAGTAATTATTAGACCTTATTCCTATCATTTTTAATTGAAGTTAAGTCCTCTTAAAACATTCTCATGATACTTGCAAAATACATTGTCTTGCTTTATGTCTCGCATAGGATCAAAATTTATACGAAATCTCAAAGCATTTGATAGTGATTTATAAAAATTTGAAAGCACTATTGATCCTTATTATTAACTTTCTAATAAATAATTAGAAGTAAAAATTAGCTGCCTCAATCTGAAACTTAAAAGTACGAGAAAAACCAAACAATGGATACAATGTTGAACCACGACACCGGTAGCTAAAACCATAACATAATAAAATGCATGATTACTTCAACTTTAAAAATGTATGTAATTGAACTTTGAACCTGCTCTAGTTAAAGCATGATACCATTAAACCAAAATTTAAGAAGGATAATTTTGAAACAAAATGGTTCAAGCTAGTAAAGTACTGCAAATTTGAACAAATATACAATTTATGCGTATAAGGAGCAGTTGCAATATTTAATTTCCACAGTGTAGAAAAGTTGTCTGACTGCTTAAAAATTTTAAAATACTGTGAGAAGGTAATTACAGGTAATTGTCTTTGTAGCATTATAATCATAATATCAAAAGATTGCATGGCGCATTTCTTCAAAACATTAATTATAATTAGTCTGAAGTAATATCATATTCTAAGAAATAGCAGAAGGCTGCGCGAAATTAATATGAGACCCATTGAAAAACGCTACATTTTAATGTAATAAGAAGGGTTTTTTTGTCTAATGAAGTTACATGGATCGGTTAGAATTTTGAGAGTGAATTAAACCATAATATCGCTAAAATTTAAGAATTTAATATTGCTAACCATATTATCATAATTATTAACATATTATTACATTTTCTAGGGTTCAATTTATATAAAAACATAGTTCGATTTAACTTTATATTAAGGTTGTACAATGTAACAAATCATTATAATAATAGTATTCTTCAATGTTGAATAGTCTCTTCTGAGATTGTATGAAAAATTAAATACGAAGTAGGAAAAAAGTATGAATTTTTTCTTAAGTTCACACGCAGCTGTTTGCCTTTTTATTAGCAAACATTGTCTCTAAAAGTGCGTACTGTTAATATTACTCCTATTTATATTAAAATGATTAAAATTAATTGAGCGATGTATTTATTCTAATGTTAGAAATTAAGTTTTTTTTAAGCTATAATAGTTCCGCAGTGGACTAATAGTAAATGTTCGATTCACAGTAGAAAACAGAAGTCAAGCATCACTGGCTGCGGTCAGTAAGCGGGTGGGTGATCACTTTGATCAGCCTGCGTAGGGAGAGAGGATGTGCGGTATCGGTCCTCGTTAAACTGTTCTTCCGCAAAGAGCTCGACTTTGTAGGCAGGTAGTCGGACTATCAAAGCGAGGAGCTATCCCCTTTGCAGAGCATCAAAGGTCTTCGGATTATCCTCAGAAATATTTCACAGCCAAAAGCCCATTGAGTAGCTCTCATGTGATATAAATAAAGTACCTACCTAAACTGTTATAATCAAAACAAGAAGGTAAAAAATTCGCTGAAAATAGTACTTGTTACATAAAAGGTCTCAAAATAGTGATATAAAAAGTATACAAAATAAGTTAGAGTTTATAAACTTGATTTAAAACTTAAGTAAAAAAAATTCCAGTGTAATAAATATTTTACAAAGTAATATTTTAAAATGAAACACTTTATCCCAATAATAACGTTAAAAAAACGAATCATAATAAGTTGCAAAAGATTAAAGAAAATCCAAGGTAGATTTCTTTTGAAGTTTAATTAGAACCAAAAATCAATGTATCATTTAAAAAAATATTTTCAAACAAATTCGTAATCAGCTAGATACGTTTGCATACATTTAGCATCAGTAGTTATCCAGACTCTTCTAAATGCTATTTAAATTTAAAAACTTTATTAGCATCTTATATACTACTTTCTACTTATCTTTTTCATCAAAAAGTTTGCTTTTAATTAAAAATAACGCCTTTCAATCAAAATTTAGCTCTCTGATTCCAACGCTCATTTTAAATTGAGGATTAAAAACATAATTGAGAACAAATCATTATAGTTCGTAAAGTCTGTTTTCAGGTTCTACGGCAAGGGAGTGTAAATAAATTACACCGTTCTTCAAGTTTGACAGATCCCGTTAGTTTTAGCTCGATAATAAATTTTAACCCGAGCATTGAAGCAAAGGCTGAGTTAAAATCCTTTAATGCGGTAATAAAATCCTTCAAAACAGTTATGGTGCTTACGAGAAAACATTTATCATTTTTACAACTCAATAAGAGTAATAAATAAATGCCTTTTCTAAAGACGTAATGTATTCTTGTTTTGAAGTACGGAATCAAAATTTGCATATGACTAGAAATGGCAGGTTCTGTCCCTCACGGAAAAGCAATTTATTTTCAATTGAATCACAGTTAGCATATTGCTTTAAAAATTCAGATGTTATTTTTTATATATGTATATTTTTTTGCGATTTTCATTCAGAATTATTTTTCAGAATTATTTTCTTCTGTTAACTTTCGTTTTCTCTGGTACGTTTCTTTTGTTTCGTCATCTAAAATATTTTGACAAACCTTTCAAAGAAATGAGCTCCTGAATAAACAGAAATATCGGAAACGAATGAGATTGTGAAGAGTTCTTTTCAATCATTCCTTCATTCGTAATCACATTTCGTAATTACTCGTTCACCGTTTATTTTGGTCTTAATTTCCAAAATTCCGTTTTTTTTTTGTTTTTTTTTTATCTGAAACATATTTAACGTACAAATATGTATTTTTTCCAAAAATTTCTTTCTGCGTGCAGTTTGATTACAAAATCGTCGAAACTAATATATTTACCAATATATCAAGTTTTAAAATATTTTATCATAAGTGTATATAACGACTTTGTTATTGAGTTTCTCTTAAATAAAAAAAGCATGTAATCCATGTGCATGTTTTTAAATAAATTGTATATGAAATTAGTATTGCAACAAATCAGATGAAATCATTGAAAGAATCTAAGAAGTTAAATATCAAAATGAAATTAAAAAAAGTATTTCAAAACCATGATTTTCAAGTGAAAGTTACAGTTTTAGGAAAGTTATAGATATATTATAGGAAGTTATAGTTTTATTTATTTTTCTTCTTGTTATATTTAAAACAAGAAACGAGGATCACTTCAAAAAATTAAAAAGAAAGAAAGCTAAAAATTCTGATGGAATTTAATATAAAAAATTACTTCCTTTTTTGCTTTAAAAGATATAAAAATAAAATAAATTTTCTGTTTTTCCCTGAAAAAATTAGTTTTTTTATTTTCATTTTATTGATTTTTTGTTCTTAATTTTTATCTGTAAATTAGTTAATTCGCGAAAAGAGACGAAATTCCCACTAATTTTTAAAACATATTAATAAGCGTTTTCATCAGGTACAGTTTGTATTTTATATGTAGTCCTGTACTACAAATAATAACAAAAATGGTGACAAATATTGTTTCGTGCACCTTCCATATTTAAATTAAAATAATTGATAATAATTTAAAGTAGCTTGGCAACCAATTTTTTATATTAATAACGCTATGAACGCTGAAATAGAATTTCAAAAAAACTGATAAAACAAAATTTATTTTTGAAAAAAAATTTTTTAATAAGTAGCCTATTATACAAAATTGCCAAATATATAAGAATCTTAATTTTGAATTCTGTGTAGTTCACGTTGATATTTCTATTTTATGGCAGCTTTATTATACTGCTATAAAAGTTTTTATCAATTTTATTTGTAATATTAAATGATTTGAGTGAATAGATATGAGTATCTTAATGTAAATAATATGTATTCAAAACGGTTAAAATGGTTAGAAACTTTCAATATTTTAACTATATTTTTATAAAATATTAAAATTTAATTAATGAAAGGTGGGATTTTTAAAAGTATAAAATAGAGAAGTGCTTGGGTTTAAATCATTGAACTCTAATCTATTTTAAGTATTTTAATGCATTGTTTCCCAAATTTCATAAATCAAGAGAATTGAATTGAAGCCAATTTATAAAGTTTTCAAAATCGTAAAAGTTACAACAAGAAAAATTTTTGAATAATTCTCTATGTTCAAAAATGTCATGTGCAGAAAAAAAAATGTCAAACTTGACAAAAATTCTCTAGTCCCCATTTTACTTTTATAAAAATTTTTGTTATACGTTTGCTTTCTTCAAGAAATGGCTTCCAATCTTTTCTTCAAAAAAAAATTTGTTTTGAACAAAACATAAAAGCTTGAATCTGTATGTTGGGAAGTCATTTTTATGCATAAATCAAATCTTTTTCTTTATTTCCTACTTTTTCACTTTATTTCTTTGTCTTTTCTCAAATAAGTAAATATACATTGTCTTTTTAGGCTGACTGTTAAAATTCTATTTTAGACGAGAATGTTTAAATTTGATTATGAAATGCTTTTCCTTTTGGATGAATATAAAAGAAAAAGTCATTTTGTGTATTATTTATCAACACTATTTAAAAACTAAGTAAGGAAAAGTAGTCACGATTTTTAAGTAGCCGTTCTTTGTTTAAAACTTTATTTTATTCAGTGGTAAAATATTATAAAAAGTTTATAATAAATAAGGAGAAAAAATAAAAATATAATTTGTAAGAAAACATTTGAAAATTAAAAAATTTTACAAAAATTATTTAAGAATATGTTGTTAGAAATTTGGAAGCCTTTTTAATCATAATATCGTTTAAACTTGCATTTATAGTACTTCTTACAAACTTATTAAGGCTCTTCGTATAATTATTGTACTTCTTGATTCCAAGAAACTTCTATTTAACTTGATTGATTGCAAGAAGCTTCGATTTAACTTGAACTGAAATCCGATTCAAAAAAGATATTATTATATTTGCCGCAAATTTGCGCCGTAGTATGATTCAAGGTAACGATAATATGGTTCAACGATGCACAATATTTATACGTTATACGTAGTACAAAGCTGATGCTTTTTAATTTTTTTAGATTACAATTTTACGAATTTTTTCTTAGTATTGTTAATAATAATTTGTTTTTTTTTTAACTCTAGATATAAGTGAATACTATATATTTTATCCCTATCATTATTACATCATTATTCATCATTCTCTTATTTAACTAAATATGATATATTAATTAAGTATGATACGTTCCCCCATTCCATTTATTGGTTAACAACCTCGTAATTCGGTCGTAAATAAAACTTTTATAACATTCATCTGCAATGCCACAAGTTTTCTGTGCCCATTGGGGATTTTTCGTTTGAATCATCTTTCAGATATAAGTTTGTGCTTAACACCTCAGGTTTGGTCAAACCTTAAAAATAGTAAAAAAAAATAATAATGGGCTAAGTACGTGAAATGTGGCCTCTGTAAAAGTTTTGTAACTATTTTACTGGTGGTAATGTTTTTATATGCTTATATGAAAGTTTGGTTGTGATATTTTGATAAGCATTAAAATTACTGTATTCTAGTTATTTTTGCTACCCTGAATATCTTTTAAGGCTAATTGCGCAACGACACTTGTTTCACACTATATTATCAATAACCCTGTTATCTGGACAAATTTGAGGCCACAAAATTGGTACAAGTTGAAATATTGTTTAAATTTTCTGTAGCGCTGATATGATGCCAAGCTGAAACACACAAACAATATTTTATTTCACGATTCAAATTGTTAAACTTAAATGCTAACACAATTTAATTTAACACTATATTAATGTTGAAGCAAATTTGAATGATCGTATAAAGGTATACACGTATCGTATAAAGGCAATGATCGTATGTACGGCGAAAAAAATTTTAGTAAAATCACCATGCTGTATGGTATTTTAATCATTCATTTGATATTTTTTCCATTCATATGACAACGGTTTCCCAGAAATTCTTGTTTTCAAAATTATAGTTTTTATAATTATAATAAATTATACACTGCTTGACATTGGTAAGGAGCAACTGATTTATGCAAAGAAGCGTTCCCGACAGCACACCAATAAACGTAAAATCAAGCTCAGAGGGTATCTGTATAAAGGGCAAAGTATACAAGCACTTCATAACCAGAAGGTTTCCACCTCAATGATCCTCACCAGATCATGAAGGGGTAAAGGGCTACTCCGGCCTCAGGCACCTTGGCCAGCCGAAACGACAGCTACTGCGACTTCATTGATTTGAAACTCATGCTGTTAGGTGTTTAAACAATTTAGCGAAATATGTTGTTGAGCTTATTTCTGCGAAATTCAAGGTGGTGTTGTAATAATTAAGTGCAAAATGTCAGCAAAACATTATTTGAGTGCTTAAAATCGTAGACGAGCAGTTGGACAGCTGGAAACAGGCTAAAGTGTCATCACCGTGGTCATAGTAATGGGAGTGTCAAAAAGCGCCATCTCGCAATTAAAAAAAACCGCTGAAGAAGGAAATGCTATGCGAAAGAATGACAGTGGTTGTGGTAGGACCACCACTCCTCAAAAGAATCGATATGCTTCCCTAGTGGCAAAGAGAAACAGAAATGTCACTCCTAGTAAGAAAGCTACAGACCTTGCAATCACTAACGGTACACAGGTTTTACAAACTCACGGCAATTAAATCAAAATTGTTTGTATACATGAAAGCCACGCAATCGTCGAGATAGATTACGCTGGTGTAAAGGAGCCATTTGTAGAGATCACCAACAGTGGTTTAGAATGAGGTTCTACGATGAATCTAGTTTCACTATGACAAGTTATTCTGACCGCCAATTAGTGTGGAGAGAGGAGTACACGTTATGCGCAGCAATATGTTCTTGAACGCGATCGATGTGGCCCAGGCGCGCTGGTCTGGGCAGGCATAATGCACAATGGCAAAACGCCGCTTCACAATTTGTGCGAGTACTTTATCACAGCGGTATTGCATAGAGATTATCCTGATCATGTACGTCCTTTTAGGAGTGTGGAAGATCCAGAATTTCTGTTTAGGAACGACAATGCGAAGCCACACGAGAGCGCTGAGATATCGGTTACACTAGAAAGTGAAGATATTGTCCGTATAAAATGGCTTACATACTCCCCAGAGCTGAATCTTATAGAACCTGTCTGGGATGTACTTGACAGGCCTGTTTCACAAAGAACGGGCACCCCTCCCTAGAACTGCGTAAGAGCTGATAACTACCTTGAGAGAGGAGTGGGACAATATCTCCCTAGGACACCCCAGCACTTTAGTGGATAAAATAAATAACAAATGCGAAAAATACATTTGAGTCCGAGATAATCATGCATCTTACTGAAATACTCATACGTGTTTTATTCCAGTAAGAAGACACATTTTTCGTCTAAGGAGCATATTTTTTACATTTAATTTTCTTATTTTTTTATGTGAAAATATTTGTACCATTTTGTATTATAATAAATGCACATTGTCTACACTAAATATGTACTTAGTTTCGTTTCTTCAATCAATATCCATAATTAGTTATTCAGAAAAATGTAACTGCTCCTTAGCAATTGTCAAGCAGTGTAATTATACATTTAGAAAAAATACAAAACTGAAAAGTAAATTTAATCTTCCATGCAGAATTCATGATAATATTACTAAATTTTATAGCACATTATAAAACCTTTTTTCATGGTTACTTTTACCAAAATCATTACCAAAGCGTCCCCGTAAAACCAGAAACACTGAGGATTTTACCATATTCTGGTAGTTTTGACCATACTTTGTTTCTCAGTGCCCGGAACCGATATTATGGTAGCGAAAATTTGAAATAAAATATCATTTAAAACGAATTTAACATTTATTCCTTTTCGTCTGACGTTTGTGTTCAGTTACCAGAAGGGAGGCCTTTTATGTATAAGGAATTTTAGAATGCAAAAAAGCAAACATCATAATACCTGAGCTAAAAGCCATACATTTTCGTATTATTACCTTACGTGCCACTAAGATATTTATAAGTTACACGTTTACGAAGAGCATGTTAAAAAATTTTGTACTTTTTTATTGCTATTTGCAAGATACTTAATATTTTACTGTATAATTTATCTTTATATTTCTTATTTTCCTAACCTCAAGTAAAAAATTATCATATGTTTGAAATATTAAATAGAATTTAACTTATATAAATTTAAATGTGTATCATTCTTATTATTTAAAAATTCTATTAGTTAAACCTTAACACAATCAGCTATATAAGCATATGGCATATAAAATTGTTAAAATAGTTTAAGAATTTAAACTCAGACACTTTCAATAATCAAAATTCTCTGAACATCAAAAGAAAAGCATTTCACAATTTTTTTTTCTTTTAAATATCAAATATAAAGCTCGTTTTCTGCATTCGAACTCCTCGGAATTCGTTGGATATATTAAATAAATTCTAATAGCCTAACCCTCAAAAAATAATAAAGAAATCCTCTTCGCCAGGTAGAAAATACGATTTAGGTTTTTCATTTTGGCTTCCTTTCGTATTCAGCTGTGCAGAACTTTCATTTTTATTGCTTTTCTTTACCTCCGATGCAATTTCTCATTTTCATGGATTGTTCTTATCAAAGAGAGCAAATTTTTCTCAAGAAATTCTCTAAAAGGATGGAAATGCATTTGAGAAGTGCTGATGGGAAGCTTTTTTATATTTCATTGGTTAAAAATAATGGAGTTTGCATTTAAAATACACGGCATATTTGTATAATATGTAAATTGAGTTTATACTGCACGGTACAGGGTGTCTGAAAAATAGGAATATGTTCAAATATTTAAAAAAAATTTCATCAGGTCAAAAATCTGAAAATATTCAGGGGGAATATATTCACAAAAGATGCATTTAACGATACCGAACTCGAGCCCCATCTTCACAGTTTGGGAGTGGAGGTAATTTCGAAATTTTAAATGGGGATTCCTACTCTTCAGTACAGTTTTAGATTTTAGAGAAAAAAGTACCCTGATTTAACTTACTGATTTTTGGAGTTTTGTTTGATGGATCGGGCTGTAATCGCAGAATAAAAAGGCGGTAAACATCGTTTAAAATGGAGATATTTCGAAGAATACATGTCAGATCAAAAAATTAAAAGTAGTTATGATTGATGTTTTGTAAAACTTATTGAATGACACCTAACCGAAACTCTTTATTCAACCCTCAGGCTGGGGTAACTCCCAAAAGTTGGGCCAGAACTTGGGGTAGAGGTGAAGTTTGGTATCATTACATAAGTTTAGCTTTTTAAAAAACGACGATCCTGACTAATTTTATTTTTTCGATCTGACATATCTTTTTCACAATAACTAAATTTTTATTAATATGCTCCCCATTTTCCTTTTGCGAACGCAGAGCCATCTGTGAACCAACATGCAATAACTTGTAGGATCAAATCGGGTTAATTTTTATGGAAAACATAAATCTGCCATAAAAAAATTGGGGTCTTGCTTAAGATTCTGAAGCTGCCTCATTCCAAGGGGTGAACTTGGAGAGGTTGGTTTTAATATCATACATTGCATCTTTTGAAGCTTATTTCACAAGTGCATTTTTAAATTGTATATTTCTCGAGATATTTGACTCTTTCCATAGTTTTTAAAACCCCGATATTTATTCTATTTATCCCGAAATTTGAGAATATTGCGAAATTCATTAACGTAAGAATTATATTAAAAAACTACATATCAGCAATATCAATTTATAAAACATTTGAAACATAGATTTATTATTTAAATTGTGAATTTAATCCTGAAATTTTCATTAAAATATTGAAATCCTTTAAATTTTCTTTATGAATATCAAATTCAAAACTCGGTTTCGTACTTTCGCTTAAAGCGTTAGATTCCAAATGTTTCTTTCTTTCTTTTTCTTTTTAATTTTTGGAGAAGCAATTTGCTGATTAGAAAGATAAATCTAAAGAACATTTTAGTAAGTACTTGAAATGAAATTACTTCATTGAAAACAATTTTATAGGATAGACTGGAAGATAGTACTTAAAAAAGAACTTATCCCTAGGGTTGGTTCATCACATATATTTTCGAATGAAAAGTTAATGCATCTAACTTGCTGTATTGAGGACATTAAAGAATTAAGCTTAGTTTCTGAAATTCTTATAAGTTATACACTGTAAAAACTGTGGTGTAATACCAATATGAAATTGGTATGGAAAAAATACAAGAAATTGGGTGGATGATTATTTTATTTCAAGTCAATACCAAATCGAGAGTTTTTACACACTTCAATGGGATTAGTTACATCTTAATACCAATAATTGAGAAAACATACCAATCTGCTGCTCTTTGATGAAGAAAATTGTATTTTTCGGAGCTCCGTAAATTTGGAAAATTTGATAGTGTATATTCAAACTATTTAACTAAAATCGTGTGAAAAATGTTAGTAGACATGATTTAAACGTATAACAAATGCTTTTGGACCATTATTAGAAGATTAAAGGTGAATAATTGTGCAATTTCAAGATAGTGACGTTATTGCTGCCAAGATGGTAGTTTGTTTATGTGAAATGTATTGGTGTCCATTTGTTGGATTTAATTGATAATACCAAGTAAGTTTCAATCCTTGTTGCTGATTCATATGAAATATTGATTGTGGCTAATGATTTCCAATGTTATTTCTTGTCGAATTAAATGCTGACTGGTGCACGTTAAATCTGTCGGTTCACAAAGTTCTCATTGTTCTCATAAGAAATCAATACCTCTGGGGGTATTGAATTGGAGATCAATCGTTCTCTGGTTCAGGTCAGAATTATGATCTGTGGATAAATGAATGGATGTATGAGTTGGTTCGTCCTATAAACGGGTGTGACGTATGGATGTGGCAGAAGCCGAATTCCTTGCCATAGATAGTGCCACTTGAAAACACTAACAATCACTCCCCCTGCCTTAATGACCGACGATAACAGCAGCATATCTTTTATATTTACGTCATGCATTCCTATGTTAGCAAAAAAATCTGGTGAAAAAGAAATTTTAATTATTGTTTTATTGAAACATATTAATTTAAATTTACTAGGATAAATTAAGGTAGATATAGTCAAGTGAAGAAGATGAGAATATTTCTACAAATGAGCTATTCCACGGTTTTGTCCTATCCGTTAAGCATGGAATCAAATAATATATTTGCCGTATAAGAAAATACTTTATAAATATGTATCTGGGCCTGAAATAAATTATTCTCAAACTGAAAGTATATTTTCAAAATTAGAGATTCCACGGTTTGTGCCTCTAGTGAAGCATGATATCAAATAATATATTTATCCAACATATTTAATAATTATTTATCTATACCTGAAATCAAATGTGAAATATAAAAGTAATTTTATCCATATTCATAAAAAGAACTCTTATAAATTTAAATTTCTGATTATCCCTCTACCGTGAAAAAAATCCCCATCTCATACTGAAATATTAGGGAATAATACAAAGGTCAAAGAAGTAAGGATTGGTAATGCATGCAGAAAAATATCGTAAGAAAAAACAAAGGATTTCTCTTGTAAAACGAGAGTGTGAAAAAGATAAGTTTTGCCACTTGAATGAGTTCTATTCATTTATGAGTTCTATTCATACATTTAAATTCGTAGTAGAAATTCAAATGTAGGTAAACTAGTATTTATGGTAGTGCTGTTTCATTTTTAAAGTAATGCATTTAGATCAGTTTCACTTCACGTGTTTATCGATAATTCAAGTGTTTGTAGATTGCTGTATATAACGCAATACTTACGAACGGTCCGTTTAGATAAAGGTGATTTAACTGCAGTTGACCTCAAGCATTTTCTATATTACTGTGACACATATAGTCCTCTTATTTCTATTTAAGAGGAGAAAAAATAAGGACCTCGGGCTAACAGCAGTAGTTGATGATTTCGAGAAAGATCCAGAATAGAAAATCTAGAAAGATATTTGTTGATAAAATTGAGAATTAGATTTGTGTTCATCCTTAAAAATTAGATTTTAAATATATATATATATATATATAGAGAGAGAGAGTCATTTTTGCCGCTTATTATAAAACTGAAAAGGACAGAAGATCTGGCAAAAGCCTTTAGCATATGATATATAAAAAAATAGCTACTGTTCACGTACTTTGATTACTTAAAATGAAGTTTCACAGATGAGGCTTCATATCACTACAAAATGAAAGAAAGGAAAGTGCTCTTTAATTATTCATCCTGGTAAGGTAATAGACGAAAACGTATGTTTTTATTCAAAAGGCAGCCAGAGGAAAAAGGGAGTCAAATGGCAAACTCGTGACATTTACTAACTAGTAATCCTTTTATTATTAAGAAAATATTTAACTCGGCCCATCTTCCAACACCTGATGCAAACTATAAATTTAACTAAACTAGTAATGTAAGCTATAATAACTTAGTTGGTAATAAATAAAAAATATAGTTACTCTTAAAGAGAAACTACTAATTTTAAAAGTTTTGTATGAAGTAACGGGATTAATTAGAAAATTAAAAGCTGTGGCTCAGACTGACCGTTGTTACACGCTGCGAATTGTTTTAAGCCATCCACAAACTTCCAGTTGCAACAGGTGCTTAATCTAGTTAAAAAATAGGTAGGGTAGTTGTTTTTATTCCATAACAATAGAATGCATTAAAATTCTGTCCTTTTAAACATCCTAAATGACACTTTATTAAAAGGAGTAAAAATTGACATTGTCGATTGCACATTATGTGGAATTAGTGCCATGTTATTTATTTTATTTTTTTTTATAAACGTCGTTGAACAGCCGACCCAATTTCATGGGTTTACGACTACTTACGTTCAACTCCGTAGCCTTGTAATTTTGAACCAATTCAGAAGACAAGGCAACTCCTGGATCAGTACCCCCAGAGGTATTGATTTGTTGTGGGAACATGGGGGACTTTGAGACTCGACAGATTTTACGTGCATCAGTCACAATTTAGTACACGAGGAGTCTTCGGGCCGGCGAGGATCGAACCCACGACCTCTTGGATATGGGCCCAGCGCCCTACCGACCAGGCTATCCCGGCCGTGTGTGCCATGTTATTTGAAGAACTTAAATGAATGGATTCAACGAAGAAAATTTATTTATCTTTATTTTTGGCATGTCAATCGAGTTGCTTACTTATTCTGTGCATAGTGACTTGTGTGCTTCATATCTGTGAAAATATGAATCTCAGAATTGAAAAAAAAAGTAGTTTCTGATGAAAATGTAAGTGTTTCAATTTACACTCGCATGTCAATAAGCGTGCTTGGCTATTAAAATTAAAATTGATCATAACAAATTAACGATAATATTGCATAAAGATCCTAGTAATTAATGCATCTTTATAAATTGAGGATAAGTCTCCCCATAATAAGATAAAATTGGTTTATTTTTTTCAAAAATGAAAATTAATTTGAAAAAGTTCAGACTTGGTTCTTTTGATGATTTGTTTTCTGTCTAAAATAATCCAAAAATAATAACGTAAAAGGCTTGGTGTAGTTCAAGATAGTATTTTTTTTTAAAAAATAGTACCTGGTAATCACTTTAAATTTTGATATTTATAACATATTTTGAATGAATTTCAAAACAAATGCATCAACATGCTCCTATTCTTCTAAAGCCGAATCTTTGAGCAGATCAATATCGGTAGAAATAATTGAATATTTCTGAAGTGGAACAATTCTTTTCTTTTTGTTGCGGTTCTTATTATAGAATTGTTGCGAAAAATTTCAAAATCAATTTTGAAGTTACGGTTCAGGCGAACAGTTAAAATGCAGCATGGGAAGTTTTATTCCTAGACAAGACGTACTTCGAAACTTTATTTTTTCCCACTGCAAAAATCAATCATTTTAGTCGCTATTAAATGAAAATAATCAACTATATTTCAAAAACTCCATTTTACACAAGAAATATTTACTACTGACCCTTTTCTCTATGTTTGCGAAAAGAGCAAATAAACTTTTAACTAACAATTCACGTACTTTTATTTAACTTTATTACACAAGATGTTTATTTATATGCAATGAACAACAATACTTATTTAAGTCATCACAAAACCAAAATAATATAAATTTCTTTAAACGGAATTTTCTGATTTTATTTATCTTTTATGATTTAAGTAAAATCGATATAGTTCCATTTATTATCTACTGCTTGAAATTCTGCAATTTTATTTTTAACTTATTACAATACTGCTATCATATTCAATACTTGTTTTCTAATAAAAATTAAATAATATTACATGATCTGCAAACTCACTCTAATTACCATTTAAAAGAACCATTTAAATTACAAGAACCATTTTTTGAATGCTAAATGAGATAATTCATATATAAATATATGTGTATATATATTAATAATTTAACATTATGTGAACTATAAGAACCATTCTTTGAATGCTAAATGCGATAACTCATATATGTATATGTATATATATATTAATAATTTAACATTATGTGAACTATAAGAACCATTCTTTGAATGCTAAATGCGATAACTCATATATTATATATATGTGTATAGATATTAATTATTTAGCATTATGTGAACTATAAAAGCTGAATAGTTGAATTATATCAATCATGAGTCAATATTATAATTATATCAATCAATGAATATATGAGTCTTTTATTATAAAAGAAATTCTGTTAAATCAATCAAAACAATATCACTCAACTTTCACATTTTAAGGTTAGAGATTTTTTATGAATGGTCAAGGTCAAAGTTATGGTTAAAGAAGAAATTTTAAATTTTCAGCTTCTCCTAACTTATAATTTGCTTAATGAAATTAAAATAATTATAATCTTTAAAATTATCAAAAATTAATTTGATTTTAGACTTTGTGCTGGAAAAAATATTCATTTCAGAAATTTAAATGTTTTTAAGAATTAATATATCAGTCTAAATTTTTAAGGAATTAATGATCGTAATTAAAGATGTCAAGTCTTAAAATGACCACCGTTTTATCATTTTCTTGCTATTTTGTTTAGATTATCTGTTGGCTTAAGTGAAACCATTCATGTTCGCTTGTCCATCTGACCGTCTTGCGTTGAGAGTGATATTGATTGCATTGAGAGTGAGAGATACATACGTGTTTCAATGATTGTTATTCACAGACAAAGTGAAAATGGGTGAAAATAATTTATGTGTTATTATTGAAAAAAGTATCTCATCACCTATTCGAAAGTTTAAAATATTTTAAATGAACCAGTATTTTCCAATTTTAATCAAATTCTACAGATTTGAATAAAAATCTTGACAAATTATTAACTGTGTAATTAGACATTGAAAGTATATTTTTTCTGATAGTTTTCTCAGTGCAGAGTATATTGAACAATTACCACAAGTTATTCCGAGTGTGTAGTTCTGAAAAAAAAATACGTGATTTACGTATTTTTTGAAGAAAAAAATATGAATTTTTTCATAAATTGGATTAACAAATTCATTAAGGAAAAAAATAAAATTTGTCTATTAGGAATATACTGCAGTAATTTACACTTTGAAAAAATGCTCACTATCGTCAATGAAAATGACCCCATTGACGAAAACAATTATTATTGTAACAAGCATTATATTTGCAAACAATACGAATTAAAATTTCAATAATTAATTTAATATTATGAGCCAAAAAATTTTTCCTAAAAATCCAGTAATTTTTTGGCATTTGCGTTTTAAAATATAAAAGTTATGCTTCATTTAATTAAGATATAGTTGGCATTAAAACAATTTTTCTCATTTTTTTAATTTAACCATAAAAACATTTAGTTCATCACGTGAATAATGTTGAAAATAAATATTTTGTGCTCAGTTTTTTATTAGTAAAAAATTAAAAACAAATTAAAAAATCGTCATTATTTAAAATTGAAAAATATTTTCGTAACTTTTATGAAATTAAAATATATTTTTTAATTAACCCCTATAAATGAATAAAAGTATTTATTTTTTTACTTATTTCTTTAAACAAAACTTATAATGCTATCGAATATGTTCAACAAATTAATTTACTGCTAAAAATTCCGAAGTAAAAAGTAAAATTTCTAAAAATTTTGAAGTTTTTAAATTAACATAATTTAAATCTCCTTTTTACATGCAAACAATTGAATTTCAATTTATTTTTTGTTTTCTGGATTTTTTCGACGCTCACTACTTTAATGAATTTTGTAACATTTTCTTGCATTTAACTTAAAAAAGCATTTTTCTCACATTTTTTTTATCATTATTTAAGGTCAATGATATTTAAGATTAATTTGAATATTAAAATTCTCCCCGAAATATTTCCACCAAATGTACTTATTTTTTTCGTTTTGTACTTGTACTTGTTACTTGTTACTTTTTAAAAGTTCCCATGCTTGCTTGATGTTGCCTGATTTGGGTGTAGGGATTGCAAATGGTAAATCACTTTTGCTCCTAAGGCTACTGATTTTTTAAACTACATTTTTTGTCAATTTTTTGTTGAAATGTACAAGTTTAAAACGTTATATATAGCAAGGGGTCTCACAAATGTTGTGACAAATTCCTAGTAGAGTTAGAGGACATCATCAGGATTAGAATTGCATAGGAAGGCCTGCTCGGGAATGTCGTCGTCTAGGAGCGCCTCCCTGTTATGCCCTGTTCAGAAGCACATAAGGAAAGAGTTCTTGATCGCCCTTAGCAGCATTTGATGACGGTTCCTGGCTTGGGTTCCTGTGCAAATTTTATCCTGATGATGAGCCCAAAACTCCCATAGAAATTTGTCACTACATATATGTGATCCCCTGTTATATATAACGTTTTAAAACTTATCGACAAAAAATAGGCTAAAAATGTCATTTAAAGAAAACTTTAAAGAGAACACTGAATGAAGATTTGAAATCAGCGAAGTGAAAATACCCAAGACACGTTAAAGAATTGCATGCAAGAGAAAATTAAGAAAAATAATCATTCTGATATTAATTATAGTTCCGAATAATGAAAGTAAATGACAATGGGAAAAAATAAAACATTTTTTCACAGTTATCGTTATTTGGATATGGAAAGAAATCATGTGCACAGTTAAATATAGAAGAAAATCATGTTTTTAAGTTAAATTCGAGGATATTTAATTATAGTTAATGATGGCAGTCAAATTAGGCCAAAGCAAAGATTTGCCAATATTATTTTGATGTTCAAAAATAGGCGAAACAGAAGATTATTTACTGTAGAAATGCTTCTCAGTGAAGAGCTTAGAAAAGAAAAAAAACATCGACGTTAGAAACTATGGAAATAACTGGCAAAAGTTGAGAAAACGTATGTTCCTATCTAAAGCTCACTTTCTAAAAATACTCTGAAAATTAATGCTACATAATTACAGCTGACGCTAATATTATTTAAACGAAAAATTTTTATCTTTTTTGCAATGCCAGTTAGCAATTGTTTTAAAAAAATTTTCAATTTAAATAAAAGGCAAGATTTAAATTATATATTTTTAGATCACAATTTAATTGGAAAATAACTAAGCCGATGCACTACACTTCAGGTGTTCTTGGCAAGAAAGCAGGGGACTTTCTGTACAATTGCTTCCAGTAAGAGCTTGGCAGCTGAAGAAAGAGCTTAACAGATACAAGTACACATCATCAGCATTGAAAAACTTTGCAACAACAGGAAGCAGTTCAGAGAAAAATTATTCTTATCAAAAATCCATTCTATCTAAAAAAAAAATTGAAATTATTGTTATACACTGATGGCTCAAACAGTTTTTTAAAGCTAAAATCAGGAAACTTATTCACAATGCTATTTTATTTGTCCTTCTGCCAAGTTTTCCAACTGAGTAAACAGGCAAAAACTGGTTAGATAGATTTTATGTATCGTTTTTGATACATCAGCTATAGTTTTTGGGTATTGGTTATTTTGTTTGCAGTAAGTTAAATGATTTGATTCTTTTATTTTATTAATTATTAATGTACTGCACTACAACTACATCTCGCAGAAAATACATCATCAATAACTCCTTCAAATACTTTGCTTGTTTATTTTTTTAAATGAAATTTAGATCCTTCAATCAGTAAGATATAACTTCTCCATAATCTGCATTTTAAGACAAACTGTAGCTTAAATTATATTAATACTATAAATTAATTTTCGATAAATATAACACAAATAATAATATTTGGTAATTGAATTTCAGAGTATTTATATTCCAAGCAACAGTTGAAATTCAAACTAATTTAAAAGCAACGACTTATATTGCAAACCTATGAAACTTCATCAAATATAATATTATTCTAAAGACTGTTGACTCAGCTACATCAACATTCTTGCAAAAAAATATTTATCTTGGATTCATTTTGCCAAGTTAAGGTTACTTTCTTATTCAGAAATTAAACATGGAACTCGGAGAAAATATTAGCAGAAGTGTAAATATTTTTATTGCCACTACTTTAAAACCGAGCAAATTTTAATATATAGCATAAAACGAATTTATAATCCAGTTATATTGCAGTTGCTTAGATGAAATTTTATGTTTTGGTTGACCCTTAACGAGATATATTTTCCATTTTTATGCAAAAAGGAGGAAGAAGCAAATATAATTTTCTGTAAAGCTTCAAATACCGAAAGTTATTCTTATAGGCACTTTTACAGTTAATAACAGCAGACTCAGAGCAATATGGTAAGCATTTAGAACGTATTTCATAATTAAATTTTAAACTCTAGGATATAGGTTAAGTAAAAATTATTCTTCATGCTTCAAAATGCAAATTTCAAGTGAGAGTTATTAATATTTAAAATTCACTTAAAATGCATACGTTAAGTTTCAATTTAAATCTTGTTATAACACAAAGAAGGATTTTAAAAGTAAAAAAAAATTATGGAATGACAAATTTAAAATCATTGAAACATTTAACATATTTGAAAACTAGGGATTTGAGAACTTTCAGAAGGAATCAATCCGTAAGGAATTTTCGGAACTACCTTCAGAATCAAAATGTTTCTATTTATTTGTTATAAAATTATGTAACTAAAATGTTGAGCATTAAGTGATTTAGAAATTTCGATATATTATATGAAATTTTACATGCAATCGTTTTTCGTCAAAAATAAACAAATGATTATCACATAAAAAAAAATTCGTCAGCAAGATAATTAACATTGGTTAAACACTGTCCCTACATTCAGTGGCTAGTACTGTTCCATGTATTACTTAGGTTTCTAACTATATTAAACAAAATTTTAAAAAAACTCTAAATTAAATAATTTAACGATACAAAATATTATGCATTGCGAGAGCAATTTTAATTTATTTACCCTTTCAAAATACATAATTAGTTTCTCTTTAGCATAAATTCACATTATTAGAAAATATTAAAATATGTAATCCAATAGCCCTCAAGGGAAAATTAAGTTCAGTTACATCGTTGAAGATATATTTATTCGTATAAATATTATTTTACGTATATTTTATTATTCTCTGGTTTTGTTTATTTGTCCTTTTCTGCTATTTTCTCTTTTTTTCCTCTATGAATATAAAATTTCGAGTTATATCTTCAAAACCAAGGGATAAAACATTTTCCTCCAGATTTAAAACCTTTTAATAGTACTACTAATAAAAGCTACACATTTAAAGATTCATGAAAGCTATAATTTCGTTGTAAATAGAGTCAAACTCACTTATAACGAGGACAAAGAGAACGAAGCAACCCGTCCGTTAAATCAGGGTACTTGATAAACCTGAGTTTGCCAAAGTTATTAAATTAAAAGAATAATGAACAAAACTGCTTAAAAGTAGATTACAGTTTGTTGTTCGTTATCAAAACTGAAAGAAAGAATGTGTGAGCTTTGTAACTTTCTCAGCAGATTGATCGAAGTAATACAGTAAGCGCAAAAAATTTAAATAAATAAATAAAGGGAGCAAACAGAATAACATTTGATTAGTGATCGAATCTTCTCGTTCTAGTTAACGGTTGGAGGGGGTGACTTAAAGTATGTAATTAATTAGTGCTGACGATATTTTAAGTTACGAAATCAGACATAAAAATGTACTTTCTCTGAATAAACATATCTGTTTTTTTTTTTTAATTCGGATTTCTGACCCTCAAATATATTTTTTACTATTTTATTTAATTGTAGTCGAAAAATTATGAATTAATAATTAATTATAACAATTTGTTACATTTTTTTTAAAGAATGCAATTTTGTATGGAAAAATACAAAATTTGAGCAAAATCGTTGGAATAATTCCTGAGAAATCAAATTTTGAAAATTGATAAATTTAAAATATTATCTGCACTAATTAATTGGAGTATTTGAGGTCACCCTCACGAACCATTAAAATTGAGTTCTAGAACTTGAAGATCCGATCATTAAATCAAAAGTTATTCAAGGTAGTCGGTTTATTTTTTTGCATAGTATATACTTGTGATAATAAATATATTACAACTAACACTGTTGATGACGAAAGCAGCATTTCATTTGAGCAATTAAACCATTTCAATAAAGCCTTGTTTTTTTCTCGCAAAAAAATTTTATGTTTATCCTATCCCATTTTATATTTATACCATATATGATCCCATTTTGTGTTTATCCTACATAACTGTTGTGTGGTAAATTGAAGAGAAAATTGGGCATATAATTCGCACACGTTAGTATAGGAAAATACAAGCACACATACGAAGAACAGAAGCAACCAAAACAATTTTAAACCACTCTAAAATCTATTACTAAATCTAGGTAGAATCTATTACTGCAATTATCAACACAATGTGTAATAGATTTGTTGTCACGCTATAACGTTGTGATTCATCACAAAATAGAAGTGTTTCACATTGTTACTTACGAGCAAAACATTTTTTGAACAGTAATAAACAATGGGAGTAGGTTTTAAACGAAAGGAATGAAATTTTCACGAACAGACAAATTCAATTTTTGATAATTTTAACAAAATATTGCTGAATTTCCTTGTTCACTGAGTATTCATATTAATTGAGTTCAACTATATTTATTTCAATTTATATAAAGTTATAAGCACCGGAGGATTTTCATGGTGGTTCCTTTACAAATCAATATAAATGTTAGAAAGTATGCACCTTGGAAATAAAAAACTATTATTTAACGGAGAAAAAAAAAACACTTTGAAATTCAAACAAAATACGGTACGGGAAAGAGGGAGTAATAAAAAACAAGGCAGATTTGATCGGGGAAGGAAACAAAGAGGAGTTCAAATACGACTGCTAGAAACGCCTTGAAATTTTAACCGCCAATTAAACCTGTTTTGATATTAATTTCATTTGCCCTCCTCTACTCTCCAGATTTCAAAATCATTTTTGCTTATTTCTCGGTTGAATATGAATTTGCAATTCCCAATGTGTGTACTTTTTTGCTTTCAATTTTGATAAGGATTCTAAAAATATATATTAAGAGCTGTTTTCACGGAACACCCTGTAAGAAGAGAAATGGATTAAAGCTTCAAATTTTAGATTAAATTTCTATGCTCCCCTAAAAATTAATGTTTCCCTAGATATTTATTTAAATTCATAAAATAATCCATGATATCGTACGATGGACGACAAATTCTAAAAACTAAAAAACGGAACAAACCTTATTTCTATACATTTGTCAAGCTTCTGAAATAATAACACTTTCTTTTGCTGAATATATTTCAAAGGCTTTAAAATCACTTAATCATGAAATCTTTCCTGAATAACAGTTTGTAATTAATTTTCTGAAAATTACTCAATAGCAAATAATAACTAGTACTTAACTCAAATTCTTTCTTTATTTGTTATTCTTTTCATCACAAAACATTCCAAAAGAATGTTTGGTTTACTGTTGAGAGAAAACAAAAGTTCAATTGAAAGTTTAGAACAAGCATGCTTAAACTATTGCAAGTATTATCGACCTAAATAATCAATTTCAAAATGAGATATGTTAAAATAGTTTCTATTTCTAGTTTTGGATTAAAATAACACTGCCCTCACCTTAAACATGTTGGCGATTTACTCATTACATATTAAAGTGCTATTGATTACTTTTTATTTCAATATTTTCTGCCAAATAAGAAACTGCATCATTAATTTTATTTTTAGAAATTCTCTCCCTCAGAATTCGATAGACAATATGTAGCCCTATTTATTAAATTATTTTGTAAATAGGTAAATTTGGAATGTATTTTTCGTCTACTTTTAGATTAAAAAATACATAATGAGTGATAATACATGATATTATAAGTACATGATAAGTATCATCAAATCTAATAAAATTCTGATTGTAAATAAAATTATGATTTCAGCCAAAAATATAGGGAACTATTATGTGTCCTATATTTTTAAGTTTACTAAAATGAGTTGGGTTTTGTTATATGGTTTGATATATAGTTTAGAAAATGAGTTTTGGTAAAGTTTGAAATATATGGTACTGTTCCCAATTTCGTTACAGTTTTCAATTTTGTTGTACTTTCTCGAAAAATTTGCGCAAAATTGAACCATAATATAGGTACCTTGACCTATGAAAGGGTACAAATCTACAGCAAACTAAGCAAGGCGTTACTTGAAATGAACCAAGTATCCGTTAATACATAGTATCGCGAAAACCACTTTAAGAAATACAATAATATGGCTCAGCTCAACCCTATATTAAAATTGAATGATATTATGGTTGAACATGTTATGTTATTGAATGAAAATTGTGTATGTACATTTTAAATTTTGAATAATTCTTTTAAAAATGTTCAACAGAATTAGGTTAAATGTTAAATTTAATGACGCAATTGCCGGGATTAGTTCTACATTATTCTTAAATAGAATTACTCAAGTTAAATTTATCAATGGTGCTACGAAACGACCGTAAGAAAGAAAATTCATTTAACTGGCAGATGTTCAAAAGCCACTTTATTGAAGAGTTTTAAATTGCTGTTGTTGTTGTTTCTTTAGTAAAAAAAGTTTAATACATGACATGATCTGCTCGAAAAAATTTTATTCCTTTTGCTAAACATTAAAATAAATTTTAGTTACAAATGAGATGATCTACGATGAACTCTCATAATGCATTCTGTAAGAGCAATCAGTAAAAGTGTCGGTGATTTCGACGGTGGTTTCAGGTTCGATCCTGGGAGACGACTAAGAAACCAGTGTGTATACCACCAAGATTCACGTTAGATCTGCCATGTCTGTAAGTCATCTCCTTGGTTGAGGTGTTGAAGTTTGGAGAGAGGTGTACCAGCTTAAGCACTGTCCGGGTCGTATTTCTGGGGACAAAATTACGTCGCACTCCTGTTATAGCTGTTAAAAGATAGAGCACTGAAAAATGAGGTGGGTACTTGCCTACGACTCGGTGTAGTGTGAGAAATCCACCCCCCAATGTAGCTAAAACTCTTGAATCATACGGATAAAGCCTCTTACCATTTTAAAGTTATAATAAAAATAAATTTATTTAATTAATTTATACAAACTAATTATATGTATTAAACATTTACAGCTATAGTTTGCTATATTAATAATCTCATTCAGCCATATATTTAACAATAGTAACTCCCTTCTTAAGAATGGCATACTACAATTTATTTGATCTATTCTATTCAATTCATTTTTCTATGAAAAGATGATTTGTATAGGAATAAAAAATCAATTAAGTGAACAGAAATAAAATTTTTGTTGAATAACAATAGCGTTAAATTATATGAAGATAAATGCATCATTTGAGAAAATATATAGACACGAAATGATGGAGCATTAGTGACGGTAGACTTCACTAAACAAGCATGCATTCAAAAATAACTTAACTTTTGGATCAATAATTTCTGTTTCTAAATGAAGTTATAAAAATTGTTTTTTCATGTAGACAATTGATTTCCTGAAGTCCATTGAACCTGTTAAACTTTTTTTTATGAACAGTTTTAAAAACATTATTTTAATGACTGTCAAGTATGTAAAATTTTTGAGAGCAAAACTAACAAAAAATGAGCACTGTATTTAGGAAAGTATTTAATTATCTAACCCCATTTTTTTCAAAAAAATGTATGCATATCTATTTCTGATAAGAGGCAAAGCCAAGGATTGAAGAACATGGGAAGTATAAAATCTCCACTGAAATAAAAAAGGAAGAAGAAGAAAAACAGAATTTGAGAAAGTATTTTTTTAAATACATGTTTAAGGATTTTTTAACAGCAAGATAAATACATTATTTTTTCAAACTATGATGAATTAGCAAATAAATTGTCTCCCAAGTACAAATGCTACTTTAAATAAAGGGAAAATGAGAAAATTTCCTCTCCCTTGTTTTGTGGATTTGAAAATACATACAGACATATACTTTAATTTTTGATGTAACAAAGTGTTAATAAACAAAATATTGACAGATAAGAGCAAATTGGTTGTATACATACCATCTTTTGCACATACCTGAATTTATTATTATAATTTTTTTTTCGAAAAGTTGATCTAGATGAATATTACAGCATGTTATTAAAACTATGTACTCAACAATCGGTTTCTGTAGATTAGATGATACTGGAGCACACACACACGCACGCATATATATACTCGTATATTTATTTATATATGTATATATAAACATTTATAAACATTTATTTAATAATTATATTTAATAAGTGGTAAGGTAAGTTTTATAATAAACATTTATATGATAAGTTGGTAAATTTTCTACAGCATTAGCCAGGTAAATTATTATTTCAATTATGAATTATGTCCAAAGAATATAGCTGTAACACAGAAACTATAAAAAGAAATCTAAAAAATATGACATTTTTTAAAATATTTTCGTTATTTCAGTAAAAAATTATTGAGCTCATTATAGGCAATGTCGATTTGTAAAGGATTAACCATGCCTAAAAAGTAATAAAAGCACCTAGTTTTCTTTTGGTTAATTCTTCGGAATTTATATTAAACAGCATTATGCTGTATTTCTTTTAAATATTAAGATTATCGGTATACTATGATAAGTATCAATACAAAAAAATCATCTTTAAAGCTTACATGATACTTAAGTTTATGTTTTAAATGAAGCACTTTTTTTTAATGCTTTCCTTTATCATTACACTGGTTAAAAAGAATGGGGGATAAAATGCTATTTGATGCATCGATAAATTATGATTTAAAGATAATCTCTTCACATTTTTTAAAAGAAATTTTAATGAAGGATAAGGAATATTATATTACTCATTTTAGCTAATAACGCCTTAATTAAATATGCAGTTCCCAAATTAGAATTTGAGAAAAGTAATAAAAACTTTTTTTTAATTTGTTATTTAATGATATGATTTTTACATACTAATGTGTCATCTATAAATTTCGAAGAATCCAGGGGAAATATGCTATTTAATTTGTTCAAAAGGTATTTTTAAGTTGCGATATCTGGTACAAAAATATTCTGACTCTGAAATTTTTAAATAATTATTCATCTTTGCCTTTAAAACATAGGAAATAAACGGAAAATAAAGTCATGTTAATTTTTCCATATTTTGCTACATCCTTCAAAATGGTTTAAACGAGTCCAAAAAGTTTTGAACACAATTGTGATCTAAAGCAAATTTTATGCAACTAACTTTATGACACTTTTTGTTATTTTTTATAATTTAATTTAATTATGTTTAAAAAAATTTGACGTGCAAGTATGCATTGATTTCTATCTCATTCTAAGCAATAGAATTAAAAATGACAAAACAAAAAAACAAAACAAA
The DNA here is from genome assembly GCF_982258835.1 of Parasteatoda tepidariorum. Taxonomy (NCBI): domain Eukaryota; kingdom Metazoa; phylum Arthropoda; class Arachnida; order Araneae; family Theridiidae; genus Parasteatoda; species Parasteatoda tepidariorum. Next base: position 68,932,706 of record NC_141765.1, read on the forward strand.
AAAAGACAGAGCGAAATCAGTTCAATAGTTACCTGGAGATGAACTTCGTATAAAATCATATTTCTGTGTATTTATTTCTTAAGAGCTATTCGACTGATTCTCTTCAAATTTCGTATTATGTCAATTATAGTTGCATAGATGAGAATAATAATTTCTGTAGCTTATTCAAAAAGCTTTCGACTGTTATTAAATTAAATTTTAAAAGAAGTATAAGCAATTGAAAAGAAATCTTATTTACATCTAACAATTTATGGATTAACGAATTTTTATAACTATATGTATTTTAGACTTAGACAGACTGAAAGACTTATAGAGGTAAGGCGAAATAGGCAAAAAAAATCAAATTCATATTGAAACATCCAAACTTTCAACCACTCTCCTAATTAAAATACTAGGACTATTCCAATTTTTTTTCTATTGATATTTTGAGTATAAAAGTTCAAATCTAGTTGAAAAAGGTCTTTGTTTATACTGTGAAAGAACTTTATAGTATTTGATTTCGTATCTCAAAATATCTACTGTAATTAACATATTTAATTAGATCAGATGTTGGGTCTTCCGCAAAAAAAGTGTTCCCTTTCTTAAAATTTATTTATTTTTCATTTTGCACTATGTGCATCAAATTATTGGTTTCTATTTACATTTTCTAAACATTTTTAAAACATTTATATTATTTAAGCAACTCCAAATTGGATACTTTGATTTTCTCTTATTTAATGAATCACCTGTGAAATTAAATACTCTACGATGATAAAACACTATCTAAACATAAACAATCTATCTTTATGATTCCTTAATGTGTATTAGTGGATATTTAGTCCACGAAATAAATTTAAATATTGTATAATCTTATTTCTGTATATAATATTCTTATATCTATTTAATATTCTTATATCTATTCAATATTCTTATATCTATTCAATATTCTTATATCTATTCAATATTCTTATATCTATTCAAGATTCTTATATCTATTCAAGATTCTTGTATCTATTCGATATTCTTATATCTATTCAAGGTTCTTACATCTATTCAATATTCTTATATCTATTCAAGATTCTTATAATCTAGGATCAAATATTTTTATGATATATTTCTGACTTAAATTTGTAATTTCCATTCATGAAAACTAGCTGAAAACAAAATATGATTTGAAGTAAGAAGTAGGAAATAGATGGTTGTAAATTCCGGAGTTATTATTTTATTTATTATTTCTGTATTGCTAAATATATGTTAAGCACATAACGTACCGCTTTTCCAACAATACAGAATATTAAATAAAATTTTATAGCCCAATCATTCTACTGCCACTCATATCTCCCTCCAACTTATTTTACCCATTAAAAAAAGCTATATGCAATAAAATGCAAGATTATAGCATCAACTATGAAAGTAAATACTAACTAGTTTCGCGCAAATAATATTACGTCAAATGCAAGAAAACTTCATTATGTATAGAATCCAACATTATATAATGAAATGATAACGGCTGCCTCTTAAGCCTTTCAACCATTAGAAAGTTGTGCAAAAGAGAAGTTAGATTTTCTGTAATAATAAATATTTTCCAAAGTTATGTGCTACTTGGGTATCATTTCCAATGTAAGAACTGAAATGTTAATGAGATATCTTTAGTACAAAAGAAAGACTATAGATGGCAGCACAACAGATTAGTTAATTTTATATAATAAAAAAGAATTATAAAAAATCATACTCTTTGAAAACGACTCATAAATCTTTTTAATTTTTCTAATAATAATATAATTATATAAGTAATTATTATCTCTTATAAAACTCGTATTTGATTTATTTTTATAAGTATTCTCCATTTATTTATATTCTACTGAAAGAGAGTTATTATCATTATTTATTTATAAAATATTTAGTTCCTTTACTCGCGAATTGTGTGTAAAGTCATCTGAAACCATTCGTAGAAACAAAAATAGCTATTAGAAAATGTTACCTAGAGTATTTCATCATAATTTAGTTTCGCTTAGCAAACTGCCGAGCATTTAAATTATTTTTTAATAAATAACTGAGCTATAAAATATATAGTAGCGTCTCTTTTATGTTCAACTGTGTATCTTTCTAATTTTTAATGCAGTCCAAAGACAGGAAAAATCTTGGATTAAGCATACGAACAAATTCACTTTAGTGAAGAATCAGTATTTGCGTTACAGGGAATCAAAAACCGCGAAAGCTTGTCCTTGCTTGCCTGAAGGGGAGATTTTACCCCATCATTCTATCTTCTTTCATTGAGAGGGGGCAATATATAAAAATGTAAGACAGATAATGATTTTTTTTTATTTATTAAGCAAATTTCATTTTGTTTCATTTGAAATAATAAAATATTTTCGATATCAACAAGCAGTGGTAGCGGTGAGATGCCCAAACTTAGCGATTTTTGTTTTCCTTTTGAGGAAGAAAAATAATTTATTTTTGTGAAAAAACTTAGCAATGTAATGAATTTTGACTAAAAAGCTAAAAAACAACTTTGAAACTAAAAAAACAAGTTCGCCCTTTTTTGCTTTAATATGCTGTTGTGTAAAAGACCAACTAACGTTTTTTTCTTTTTCTTTTTTTTTCTTTTTTGTCTAATAGGTGATACCAAAATAAAATCTTTGTAATCATGTAGACCAATAGAAATAGGGGAGTCTGAAATTCTATTTCATATTATGAAAAAGTGAACAAATGATTGGATTTTCCCTTTGACACGTAACACTAGCTAAATCTTAAAAAAAGTTTGTTCTTTATCTATTAATTATAAATAAAAAAAAAGCATTATTTGTCCTTCTTTTACCATACTTTACTCTAGACGTATTATTAAAACCTTTTTATCAAATAAAATTCTATTTCTTTTCGGAAATTGTTTAAAAGTTACATTTTCTTTTATCTCGTCTTATCATGATGTATCATGCAATTTTGTTTAAGACACTAGAGAACAAACAAATAAATACATGAGCGAATTAATTATGAGATTTAGTAAGAAAAAGAAAAAGAACAAAAAAATTGCTTTGTGGGCCTGCACTATAAAGACAGAAAACAACAAACAGGCAAAATAACAGCCCACGTCAAAGCTCATGAGTAACAAAGGAACGACCAAACTTAAATAAAAATTTACAGAGCCATACAGAGCGCTACGAATTCCGCACCCGGCTCGCACTGACCACAGTGCTGACTAAAATATCCTCAGTGGTAGATGCATCATGGATTAGGGTGCTCTTGCCATCAGGTTAACCGTGGGAATTTTTCGTGGCTATAAGCTCCATGTAACGCAAGCTCCATCAAAAAGTTCTCCACGAAGGCAAATTTCTCCCAATGCTGGATCCAGGAAAACCCTTGTCTTCTGGACTGGGTTCAAAATTACAAGGAAAAGAAGTTGAACATTTGTAGTTGTAAACTCAAAATTGGGTCGGCTGTTCAATGACAGTTATAAAACATAGAAATTGTTTAATTTTCTAGAAATTTTGGGAAAAAAATATTTTGTCTTATTTCGCTGATAAAAAATATTGTCTCGTTACAAGCTTTGAAAATACTTGGGTGGTTTTTTGTTATTTTTTGTTTGGTAATCTGAATTTGAAAATATCACGAAACTTTTAAATAAAGTGGATAATAAAACACGTAAGAAAATTTCGCCTAAAAAATACCTGAAATGCAATTCTATCGGTATTCTTGAGAGAGTTGAAAACTAGTGTATTTTTCATCAAACTAATCACGAGTGTTTGGGCAGTGAATCTGGAACTTCCAGACGGTGTCAAATTAGAAAAGCTCCCAGCGGTGCATCGAAAGAAGTTTTAAAAGTTTAATGAGTTTTAAGGTCCAGAAAACTTCTAAGTTTTATGTAGGGGGAAATTAAATAAAAAATATGTAAAATAAAATAGAAGAACACAAAGAAAATTATTACTTTGTTAACAATTTAAAATATTTTTAAAGTAAAATGATTAAAAAGCATAACAAAGCATAGGAATTTAACTGTCTTTCAAAATTTTAATATGGAACTTATATTCACCCTTTTTTTATGAAGAATTAGTCAATAATTGGAAGGTATATTTTTTCCTTTTTTAACGTAGCATTTAGTTTTGGAAAACCATCCCTATTTTTTTAACAGATTGTGTACACTTATAGAATAAAAATTTTTTCTTGAGAAGAATATTCATCGATTTTTAAATAATTCGACAATGTACGCAGGCGATTCCTATAAGTATGAACTTATTTTTATCTAGCTAAGAAGGTATTCTAAATTAGGCTGATGTTTCTTAAAAAATGTATGGGAAAAGTGTAAAAGCTTTAAAAAGTAAAGAAAAAATATTTTTCGCTGCAAATCTACCAAGACCCGAACTCTAATCTCGAAGTGGCTTAGCGTGTCGTAAGTAAATAAAAAGGTTTGTTAATAGCAATTATCATTTGCTTTTTATTAAGGAATTAAAAATCTTTTTTTTTCTATAGTACGGTAATTTTAATAAAATATTTTAAATTATCGCATTGAATATTCTCTTTCATAAAGAAAGCATCGGGACTCAATGAATAATTTCTAAAGAATAATTTCTAATGAATAATTTCCTCTCTCTTGTGCTCTCTACATATATATCAATGCATATGCATGAATATATATAAAATTTATATCAACTCATAATTACTAAATTTTGTCCTATTAATTAATTCAAAGTAAGCAAACACTAGAACAAGCCACAAAATTATAGACATATTATATAGGAGCCTGATTGTAAGGATAATATTCCCTTTATAATAGAAGAATATAGCTTGTGTACTCAACATAATGGCCTATATCTTCACTTAATTTTAATCTATAATTTTAAAACTTGGTCAGATATATTGTTATAACATATTAAACTCTATCACACCATGCTTCTTCTTTTTTCTCCAATGCCCATCTGGATAATGACCTAGGTCATACAGGCATCTGAAGGGCAGATTTGTTGGCCACTCTTTCAGGGGCACTATATTTGGTGGGCCAACGTTGCTCCCACAGTAAGGACAGATAGTACAGAGAAGGAAAGAATAACCATGCCTTGCCCGGGATTCAAACCCTGAACCTTTCTGATGAAAAGGCAGTTCCCTAACCCCTACACAGGCCGGTCGGCACACCATACTAAACTATTGACAAATTACGGGCTGCATAAACAGGCATATCTATAGTGCTACTTAAGCAAAACCGAGAAAATGACCTAGAAGCTTGATTCTCGTTAATGAACCAGGAGACTATGGTTCCCCTCTATAGTAAAAGCTGCTAATCACAAAAACGAGAGTTCAAATCATGCAACTGTCTGAGGCATGGTATGTAAATAAAAAGGTGACTATTAGCATTTGTTAATTTTCTTTTAATACAGGATCAAAAAAATTTTTTTTTCTCCTTTATTTACAGTATGGTAACTTTAATAGCTGTGCATCTATCGCCCGCAATATACTTTTTTATAAAAAAAGCCTGGGGACGTAATAAAAAATTTATTAATATTTTTGGTGCTCTTCTGCATATACCTAACGGCGTATATATCTTGCTTTTATATTAACCAATAATTTTCAAACTTTTCCGTATTTATTACTTCAATTTAAATAAAAACGTGGCCAGCCACAAATTTATAGTCGAATTAGCTAGGACACAAGAGTATGTAAATGTAACGTCGACATTCTTTTCTTTTCTTAATTTTTTATTTTTATTTTTTTGGTTCTCTGCATAAAGTATTATTGCTTTTATGTAAATCTATATTTTTCAAACTTTGACTCATTAATAATTTAAAGTAGTTAAACACACGGTCAAAACACAAAAATTATAGACGAATTATTTAGGACTCTAGGGGGCCTAATTGGTTAGTCAATACTCCCTTTATATATAGCTCATGTCCTAAATGTACATCATGTCCTATATCTTCTCTTAATATTAACGTATTATTTTGACAGATATATTGTCAGAGCGCACTTTACTCCCAAACAAAGCCGAAAAAATATCGATGAATTAGTCGTCTCACAATAAGGCATAATCAATTGCGCGCTCTATGCAAAGCCGATAAAATGTCAGCTTAATTCTCGTCACGCATCTAGAACACTGTGGTATGATACAAAGCACTAAACAGCCTATCCCATACCTCTAGTTCCCCTCTAGGGATGGTATTTGTATCGTATGTAAAGTGAAATTCAAAATTTTATTTTATTTTTGCACAAATGTAATTTTTTTTACCATTTTGTAATATGGTAATTTCAATAAAATATTTTGATTTATCGCTCTCGATATACGAGGAACATCCAGAAAGTTAGTTTCCCTAATTTATAAAAAAAAAAAAAAGAACTCACACTTTCAGGAACATATTTATTGGTAACAAGTACAGCAATGTTCCAGCTATTTTTCAACATAGCTACCACCAGAATTGAGACACTTGTCGCATCGTGGGATTAACTTTTGCATCCTTCTGTCGCAGAACTCTGCCGCCTGTGAATGGAACCAGCGTGTGACAGACGTCTACCGTTACTGCGGCCGTTACTGTGAAACACTGCGGAAAATGTGGCGTGCCATTCAAAACAAGAGTCGTGGAATGCTTACTGCAGTTGTTGCGCTCATCCATGACAATGCTCGTCCACATACGGCACGACGCATAGCAGCTGTTTTGAAGGAATTTGGCTGGGAGTTGTATAATTATCCATCCCACAGCCCTGATATTGCCTCCAGCGAGTTTAACCTTTTCTTGCACCTCTAGAGATTCCTGTCCTCCGGTGAACGTTTTGGCAACGACGAAGTGTTGAAGACGTCTGTCACACGCGGGTTCCATTCACAGGCGGCAGAGTTCTATGACAGAGGGATAGAAAAGTTGGTTGGTCCCCCGATACGACAAGTATCTCAATTCTGGTGGTGACTATGTAGAAAAATAGCTGAAGCATTGCTGTACTTGTTGACAATAAATATGTTCCTGAAAGTCTAAGTTCTTTTTTTTTATAAATTAGGGAAACTTATTTTTCGGATGCGCCTCGTACCTCTCTAGAAAAAAGCATTTGGACACTGTGAAAAATTTCTTAATATTGCCTTGAGTTACCAGCCTAGCGGGCTCGAAAAAAGCCCACCCTGAGTAACTTTTGATCGATCAAATCTTCACATTCTAGACTCAATCTTAATGGTTAGATGGGGTGACCTAAAATATGCTAAATAATTAGTGTAGACGATATTTTACGCTATGAAATCAAACACAAAAACGTACTTTTCTGAATACTTTCTTTCTTTCTTTCCTTTCGTACTTTTCTTTCCTTTTTTCAAATGATTCGGATTTCTGATCTCCAAAATATAGGGGGTACCTGTGCAACCTGGAGATATGGTCCCCATGTTTTGGTCAGGAGAGCCGTCCAAAATATGGATCCCCTAACATTAATTTTATTTTTTATGTATTTTACCATATCTCAAAAACTTTTCAAGCGAATTCAAAAATCTTTGAACACAATTATAAAATTCGTACATCCTTAGATAATTCCATGAAAAAATTAATTTCAGTAAATATTTACTATTTTTTATTATTTTATTTAATAAAAGCCGTAAAATTTTTGAACTGTAAGGAATATAAACTTTTTCATAATTTTAAAGTATCTAATTTTGCATGGCAAAATGCAAAGTTTGAGGAAAATCAGTCGAACAGTTCCTGAGAAATCGAATTTTAACTATACAACTTTTTTTAAAATTCAATTTTCAGGAACTATTCAGTCGATTTCGATCAAGTTTTGCATTTTTCCATGAAAATTATTGCTTTAAAATTATGCAAACAATTATATGCCTTAAGATTAAAAATATTTTCGACTATTACAATTAAATAATATAAAATAGGAAATATTTACTAAAATTTATTTATTGCATGGATTTATCTTTGGATAAACGAATTTTATAATTGTGCGTAAAGACTCTTCAATTCGCTTAAAGCGTTCTCAAGATATGGCAAAAGACGCAAAAAAAAAAGAAAAAGATTAACAGTAGGGGGTCTAAACTTTTGATCGTTCTCCTGATCAAACTATAGGAGCCATTTTTCTCTGATTGCGGCTACCCCCTATATTTTTGGAGTCAAAATTCAGAAATCCGTCAAAGAAAAGGGTAAGTTTATTCAGAGAAAGTACGTTTTGTGTCTATTTCGTGTCTTAAAATATCGTCTGCACCAATATAATTAGCATATTTGAGTTCACCCCCTTGAACCGTTAAGATTGAATCCTAGAACGTGAAGATCCGATCATTACATCAAAAGTTATTCAGGGTGGTCCGTTTTTTATTTTGAGAACGATCCATATAGGCAAATATTTTGCGTTAATATTAACTGAAAATTTTCAAACTTTACCGCTTTAATTAATTCAAAGTAAGTAAACACGAGCCCTAGCACAACTCTATTGACAAATTAGTTAGGGCAAAGAAAAAGGTGCCTATTTGTTATTTCAAAATTTTTCTTTTTTTTTTTTTTTTATCTTATTGGCATATGCATAATGTACTATATTTTGCTTTTATATAAACTTATAAATTTTAACCTTGACCCATTTATTTTTTTAATATAAATAAACATGGGGTATAACATATAAACATAAACAATACTTTTCCTAGAATTTATTTATTGAACTCATACATATGCAGACTTGTATGCTTATTACAAAGTACGATTGCTTATCAGCCATTGTCAAGTTGTAGAACAAATAGCTAAAATTAGAGAAAGACATTGCACCTAATGTGACGTGGATGCATGCTTGTGCTGTCTTTTCTATCATGTTCTATCTGTATTATTTCGACCGACTTTACAAGGGTATATAAACCGAGATTTTTAATGAACACACAAGTCTGCATATGTCTGTTTAACAATAAATAAATCGATGATTACAGGCTTACGGTGGGATTCGGACCAGCGACCTCTACGCTTCCATTTACGTTGTTGGGGCAGCCTCGATGCGTGACAGTTAAGCTGCTGATTTAGTTTAGTAAGCATTTGTACACTTGCAAATACATACAATTTTTTTAATGTCGGTACATGTTAACTTATAACTTACATCCCTACGACACGATTCCCAGCAGATCACCGAAGTCAAGCATCACTGGCTGCGGTCAGTGTGCGGGTGGGTGACCACTTGGATCAGTCTGCGTAGCGACCGAGGGTGTGCGGTATTGGTCCTCGTTAAACTGTTCTACCGTAAAGGGCTCGACTTCGCGTGCAGGTCGTCGGGCTACCGAAGCGGAGGTGCCATCCCCTCTGCTGAGGATCAAAATTGTGATGGCATGTCTTCGGATCATCCTCAGGGATGTTTCCCAGACCGTCGCCAATAGCCCATTGCGCAGCTCTAGTGCGACGTAAATGAACAAAACAAACAAACAAAATACATCCCTACGAGAAACAAAATTAAAGTATTTACTAAATAAAATAGAGGTTATGAAAACTGAACATTTTTGCGTCATCTCAAACTATTCTAGTATTTTTAAAACTAACGAATTTTGCTTAAATTTTATCACATTTACAACCATACAGTATGATAATTGAACCATATTTTATTGTTAGTTTTTCCAAAAAGTCATTATCAAAGCGCTTCGGTAAAAATTACCATGATTTTTTAGTTTAGTTTTTTCAATGTACCTCTGCGTATGATTATCATGACAGAGAAGACTATCAAGATCTAACCTATAATTATTAATCGCTTTCAGTCACTCCTCGGTAATAGTTACTCATTCGAAGCACACAACATTCTGAGATCACTATGAAAACATTACCGGTTCTTTAAGAATCCTCAACCTTTTCATCGCCGCAGACCGGTCAACGTTTGATATTTTCACCCCGCCCAACAAAAGGAAAGGGGCTTTGATTGTTTATGTTTTGATTGTATTTATTTAATAGTTTTAATTTAATTGTATTTAAACATTTCTTTAAAATAAAATGCTATTACATGCGCGGTGTTGGTGTGGCTTTAGGCGATGTCTCTTAGATTCCGGTTAATCTCTCGTCCTTGGAAATCGCATAAACCCGAGAGAAATACACCACAGTATATAAATTGAAAAAATTTAATGCTCCATGGGTGGCCCGAATGTTGGAGACCACTGCTTTAAGCCATAACATTGTGGTTGCACCCTTAATAATATGTTAAATCGAACAATGCTACGTTCTAATTGAATCTTAACACCTTTTAATCAATTTTAGTAAAATTATATCAATAAATAAAATTTGCACTTAAATAAGGCTAAACTTTGAACCGACCACAGTATATAAATTGAAAAAATTTAATGTTCCTTATGTGGCTCGAATGTTGGAGACCACTGCTTTAAGCCATAACATTGTGGTTGCACCCTTAATAATGTGTTAAATCGAACAATGTTGTGTTCTAATTGAATCTTAACACCTTTTAATCAATTTTAGTAAAATTATATTAATAAATAAAATTTGCACTTTAATAAGGCTAAACTTTGAACCGTATAAAGGTCACAGTAAATTTGCATGATTATATGCTTCAACAAGCTTCGAAATTTCTAACAGTGTACTCATTAAAAAATTCTATACTATTTTACGTTCTTATTTTTCATTTAGTATTCTTTATTTTACTAGTATTACGATACAACGTCATAAGATATCATTCATGGTAAATTTTTTTCATGCACGCTTTTTGATCAATGTCATATCATGCAGTAAAATGTTATGGCAAATAAATTGACTCACAATACGTAACCAAGTTGTTTTGCTCACTCCCCAACCATAACAGTGGCACGAGTAAATGTTTGCAGATCACGATCACAATTATGTAAAGCTTAAGATGATTCATGGGAAATATCTCATAAAGAACACTGTCTTTAATCACGAAAAATAGAAATTCTCTCCTTCTAGAGCAGGTGCTCCTCAGTTCAAAGGTCTGGCACAGGCTTACAATTTTTTTCTTCTAATATCAGATAGAATGCGAATAAAACAACATTCTAAATTTGTATTCGAGAAATCTTTGTCTTATAAACTATCCAAATATGTAATGAACTAATGGGATATCGTTTTACACTCATGTGTATTTTGAAAAGGAGATAATTAATTGAATGTGTGAAATCCAAAACAATAAATAATTATATTCTTTATTTTATTAATAATATTTAGGAAAAAATTGAGCAGCTCCAGAAGCTAGCTCGGATGCTGATATTAAACCAGTTCTTTACAAGATTGATTTCTCACAAAATATTCGCTTCTTACAAGAATAAATTTCGCAACAAATAAATTATTCCCGAACAAAAACAAAATTGTTGAATTCAATAAGAAGAGAACCATAAACTGGACAAAATCTTGTTTTATTTTGTCATTAGAATTTGCAATAAATTTGGTATACTTTTACCGGCAGGTGTATGCAAGACAATTTTCGTTAATCTTAAAAAAGCATAAATACTGAGCAACATTCTTTAACCTAAGAAGACTGTGTTGGAAATACCGGGCAATGAAAGTGCTAACAAGATGCTTTTCACGTTTATATCATATTATTTTCCTGAAATATAAATATAAAAAAATTTCAATGTATTGTTTATTAAAATTCGTGGTTTCGTCCTCACATCCAAATGAATATTAATCTTTCGAGATCACAAATCCGCATAGAGTATAAACAAAATATGACCACAAATGGTTAAAAAAAACTGATATTTTTTTTCTGCAATTCATCTGCTTCAATATTTTTTTAATTCTGAAAAATTCCTCGGTAAAATGTCAATGGGGGTAAAAAGAACGCTACGCCCAACTTTTAGGGTTGATGATCTCTCTTACTATAGTACTATGGGATGAGCTTCACCCCACGTCGGATCGATTACCTCGCTTCTATAGGATGAGCGCTACATCCCACTTCCTCAATATGGTTGAGAGTTCAATCCCACTGAAAAGTTCGTTGTAGAGATGACGTAGCATGGCTCTTTACGTAGCATAGTTTCCACTAAACAAATGCTTCTTAAAAATTTTGGGTATTTGTTTCTTCACAGCTACAGGTATATTTGAAAATTTTGACGCTAACTATTTATCCTGAAACAAAGTTTCAAGTGAATTCTACATTGCAAATAATTATAAAAAATTCGAAAAGTGTCCTCCATTATATTAACCATGTATATGATACTAACATCGCATGGTTTAGTCTAAGCAAGTGCTTCTTAAAAAGTTTATTATTTATTTCTTCACATCTGTGGGTATTTCTGAAAAATTTGACACTTATTTTGTAATCTGAAACAAGTTTCAAATGAATTTCACTTCGGAAAAAGTTACAAAAAATTCGTTAAGTGTCCACCTTTATTTTTATATGTATGCTCTTAACGTATCGTTGTTTAAACTAAAAATTACTTCCTAAAATTTTTGAGTTCATACTTTTTGACGTATACTGTAACTTTTGAAGTAATTGCTGCTCATTTTAAGTTTAATCAATCATTTATCAAGTTTCAAATGAGATCCTCATTGTAAAATTTATAAAAAAATTAATAAATCGTCCTCTTTTTTCGTCAATTATGCATATGCTCTTAACACATCATTGTTTGAAGAAAACAATTCCCTTTGAAAACTTTTGATTACTTATTGCTTGACCCATATGAATATTTTTGGAAAAATTGGCACTCACTTCGGAATCTGAAAATGATTTCCTCATTGCAAAAAAATTATAAAAAACTCGCAATATATTCTTCTTTATTTTTATATGTATGCTCATAACGTAGCATTGTTTTGACTAAACATATGCTTATTAAAAATTTTGGGTATTTATTTTTTCACATCTATGGGTATTTTTGAAAAATTTGACGCTTAGTTTGTAATCTGAAGCAAGTTTCAAATCAAATCCTTATTGCAAAAAAATATTAAAAAGCACAAGATATCCATCTTTATTTCCACATGTATGTTCATAACTTACCATTGTTTGGACTAAAAATTACTTCTTAAAAATTTTGAGTACTTATTTCTTGACACATATGGGTATTTTTGACCAAATTGATGTCTATAACTGTTTACAATCGATAACGAATTGATTGCCTGCTGCTTTTCATCTACAGGAGCTAAAACTCAACGTTAAAATATATACGTATGCTTTTAGTTGCGAAATAAGAATATTCATAGTTTAATTTATAAAAAGCTGTAAACAGAGTATTTTATAATGTATAATTTCTATCCGCTTCTGCTCTGTTAAGTCTAGTTGCTTTGTTGATTCACAAACTAACTTCATTTTTATAATTATTGTATACATGCAGCCTAAAGTAATGATTAGTACTTTAGATTGATTAATTTAGAATGATTAGTACTTATCACCAACTAACGTAATATTAACAGCCAAATATTGAATGTTTACTGCTAAGTCTAGTTATCCATTCAATTATCAATTAAAAGGTCACTTAAAAAACCAGTCGTTTTTTTCCTCAATTTGCATTTAATTAATTTGTATTTATTCTTTGATAACATAAGTGCTTTAGAAAAACTTATACACATTCAAACATAGTGGATAACTGAGAGTCTCGTTTTACAATAATTAATTAACCTATAGAATAAATGCGTTTAAATTAGTTGACGTATTAAACTAAAAAGGTACTCTGATTGTAGAAAATAGCTTCATAATGTGCTACACTCAAATAAAAAACTCCCCATGAGTTATTCAAATATTATTTAAACACAAATATCTTCAACATAAAAAAATAGCTCTAAAGTTTTGTTTTTCATAGAAAATGCCTCGACGTTTCTGCTTAGTGCAGGTGTGTTTGAAATTTGAATAAACAATAAAGTCATCGAGACTTTAGTTATTTTTTAAGTACTGTAACTCCTAAACTGAAGTAGGGTGTTAGTGTAATTTATATGTTTCGTGCAGTAAAAAATAAAAATCCATTTTCACCCATCTGAACATTTCATACTTAGAAGCTACACATCAAAGTCTAAAATGTCTGTAACGCAAGTGTAAAGTTTTAAAAGTTGTCAGCACTATATTACGCTGCGTATTCTGTACTACAACGTATGTTACCGTTATGTATAATGTGTTACGCAATATTTGACCTACTCCAAAGATGCAAGGTTTTAAAAGTTGTCAGTACTATATTACGCTGCGTATTCTGTTCTACAACGTGTGTTATCGTTATGTATTATGTGTTACGCCACGTTTGACCTACTCCAAAGATGTACTTTATTAATATTTAGACATTTATTACAGTCTAAACAAAATGCCTTGATAAATTTACTATCATCATTTATTAATTAAAGTATTTTAATTTTGCAAAAACAAGTTGATATCTTAGGTGGATTTTGAGTTTTACAGACCATTTAATGTTAACTTTATTTGAGGATTTTTTTTAAATGTCATAATGACTTACAAAAATTACTATTTAAGCCACAGAAAGTTTTTGTTCACACATAAAGCAAGCCGGCCTATTAAGATAAGAGTTGAATTATTACTAGCTATTATTTACATCAATAAGTTTCCAGACATAACTTTCTTATCAGTGTTGTAAACCCCGCCTTGAGCAATTAATATCATGTGAATAACATTTGTTTAGTTATAAATGCTGGTTTCACTTTTAAAGTAGTTATGTTGCTGACGGTTAAAACTTTTCCAATTATAAAACTATCTACCCAAAGATATGGAAAAATAAAATCATATTTTGCCTTTGTAACATTTTGTATGAAACCCCTTATCATTTAGAACTTTTCTTTAAAAAAAATACCAAAACTACTTAGAAAATTGCTAGAAGATATTCAAATCGAATTTTTTTTTCATTCTTTATCAAATACGATTCACTACGTGCATATAAAATTTCTCTTCCTTTTTTTTGCCCCGTTCATGCACAGTATCAAAAAACTGCTTTAAACGCTCACATTTGCACAATTTTCTTTTAAATTTTAAAATGTTATTTTTGTAATTAATTGAAAATTGATCGAGAATGTTTTTCAATTTTTATTGCATACTTTTAAAGTTATATAAAATAAAACATAAAACTAAGGGATTCGTTTTTTAAAAATGCCCTTCGCCATGAATATTTAAACAAGGTAAACGAAATTTTATTCAATTATTCCAAATAACAATCAAAGTTGCAACACAAGTTGCAATTTTATTACCATATTTTCTAACACAGGGTGTCCATAAATACTTGCTTTCGTTTGTAATTTACTACTGGTCTCTGGAACCTCTGAAAGCTTTAAATTTCATTAATAAGTATGAGAAATGTACTGGTATTATAATTAAGTTACAAAATAATCCTTTAAATTACAAAATAATAATTTAACTATTCGTAAACTTAGCTTAAATATTTATGAAGATATAAATATTTTTATAATTTTTTTGGACTTGCGTGTTTTCTTTGGGATAACTTTAAAATTATTCAATAAAACTGAGCAAAAATTTTGGAGCAATTTAAAATTTATTACAAAATTATTGCTTTAAAATATGAGATTTTTTTTAAAAAAATTGCGTACGATATGAGTGATTGAAGTGGCTCTTTTATACTGCGCATGCGCGGGGGGGGATTTTTTTTCTTCGTAATTTTGTAATGAATCGTATTTGGGAACTAATAGAAAAATCTCAAAATGAATATCTTAAGATTTTAAAAAGTTTCAAACCATTTTTTAAGTAGTTTTCGTGCTTTTTAAACAAAAGCTTAAAAGGATAAGGAATTCTTCAAAAATTTTATTTTCTGCTATTAAACAAGATTCACTAAAAATGACATCGCCATCGTTGGGGAACATCCCTTTTAAAAGTATTTTTTCCTCCGCATATTTCCTTTCCTTATATAATCATATTTCGGTGTATGAACGTTTTTTTGTAAGGTATTATTTGTTATTCAATTTTGTCTTATGTAATCAAATAAAACTCGATTTTTTAATTAGTTTCCAAATGTGATTCACTAAAAAGTTAAGAAGAAAAAAAAATGTATTAATTTGTACCTCTCATGAGCAATATAAAAGAACTAATTTAATTACTTACACGCTGCACAGTTTTCAGCAATTTTTTTCAAAATTTTAAAGCAAAAAATTTTGTAATTAATTTTAGATCGCTATAAAAATTATGTTACATTTTATTATATATTTTTAAAACTATAGTAGAAAAACGTAAGACAAAAAAATTAATTTCTATAAAAATGTCCATATCTCCATAAAGATTTAAGCAAGGCTTATGCAATTTCGTGCAGTTATTGTATATAATAACCAAAATAATTTTTACAAGTTACAAGGTTTTAGCTACATTTTTTGGCATAGAGTGATCAAAAACACCATTTTCCGTTAATAGTTTTTGATGGTTCCTCAAACCTCTAGCTTTAAACTTCATTGATATGTATGAGAAATTGTACGCTGAATGCTCTGAGGATAGTTGTATAAGATGAATCAAAGAGGTAAAATGAATAAAATGTCCCGAAGTAGTGTAATTTTTTTCAAAATATCTTCAGTCAAATAAATAATATTAATTTTAATACTTTATTACTTTACTTTTAATAGATTTTTTTCATCTGTGAAAAAACATATTACCGCGAAATATTAAAAAAGAACGTTTGTTTTCAAAGTTCGTTTCGTTTAGTTACTATAATTTTCATGTACCAAAAAACACCAATTTGTTATATTTATAAATTAAGCAATAAATTGATTCTTGAATAGAATAATAATGCATGAAATAATGAATTATAATAAATCAAAAATGCATCTTATAATGCAAATTTGTTAAATTTAGCATAAATTAAATAATAGTTTAAAAATTATGTAGTATCGAATAATAAATGAAGATTGTTATTCATTTATTATTCGATTATTATTATTCATTTATTAATATTATTTATTATATTCATTTATTAATATTATTTATTATATTCACTTATTAATATTATTTATTATATTCATTTATTGATATTAATATAATGTTATTCATTTATTAATAAGTTAAATTACAAATACAGTCTGGGTATTGAAGTAAGTTTTTCCCGTTAATTTATTTTCAAAGCAAGTTTTTAAAATAATGTTACGATCAAATTGAATCCATTGAGTAATCACGTTATGTACGAATTTCATTTCGTGCTAGGTTGCTTTTCTCTGCACGCATGAGTGCTATAGGTGAGGAAACAGGCTTTATGCCCCGATACTTTTACGGACATGAGAATGAATGGACGTAATGAGTTCTCAAAGAAATGCAAAATTTCGATTCCCCAAGTTGTCTAATAAGTGTCGCTATTTCATTAAATTTTAGAAAGTTCATTAAAAATATGTTAAATGCATGTTTTAAATAAACAGACAGTAATGAATGAAAGTAATTAACGAAATCTCATTTTCTAAAAAAAAAAAGAAAGTTAAAACACAAAAAAAATTCATTTCGTCAATAAAATTTGATATTTCACGTTGTTTTATGATTTTTAAAATGCATTAATGTAATTTTCAAAATATTTTAGTATTTCATTTTAATATATCTCTGGTTTTAGATAAAATGAAAGAATTAAATTTTTCACGGAATTTATTCATGTTCCAATTAGTCAGAAATTGTTGAATCATAACATCGTTTTGATTTGCAGCAAACTAAATATGGTGCGAAGTTGAACCTTATCGTTCACTGTTAAAATGTTTTTTTTTAAAAAAAATTGGTTAAATAACAATTTATTTACTTGTTATTTTACCGTATTCAGACAAAACAGTCAAATAATCATAAATAAGATTATTCAAACTGTTAACTTTGAGAAAAACTGTTTATTAACCTGTTAAAACTGTTTATTAAAAACTGTTAAACTGTGACCTAATACTGTTAAACAACTGGAACCCACCTGAGGAAGCCACTTAGTTCCTAGCAGAGGTGTACAGATTATAGGCGAGAGGGCTAATCTGTCAATGTCAAGACCAACAGAACGGGGGTTCGTAACCCCGTGTTGACACCACAATAGTTTCGCCGTTCCTTTCAACTTATGAAGAGTTTACAGTATCCTGCCGTCCCTAATTTGTGGCCTTTGACTATTAAAATGCTACACTCTCATTCAATCATAGATGGGCAGCTCCATAAGGCTGCTAAAGTATCTGCATGTCCAGTTAAATTTATTTTTATGTTTTTGAAATTATGCTAGTTGTAAATGATTAAAAAGCCGTACAGTTTCGTAATGAAGGTTTTTTAACCATACTAGTTATAAATGGTTTCAAAACCGTAAGGGTAAAATATGTTCCTCGCCATGCACTTGTCGGTTAATTCAATATTAGATTGATAACGATTGATATTGATTTTACTTCTTAAACTGAATTCAATAGTTCATTTTGACTCATTTAGTTTAACATCTTATAAATGTTGCAGCAAATACTATGTTTCCTTTTAAATGGCAATCTATATATGCGGTTTTACTTAAAACAAACACATAGTTTATGGTCAAATTTGGTAGACAAATTTCATAGCAAATTGAAATGTAATGTTATTCAAACACTCTTAATATAACTAGCTACAAGTAGAACCGCAATTTAATTTCCCGCTACAATCGTTCAATCGGAACCAAAACACAGCTCTATTTAACATCGTATTTAGGCTGTAGCAAGTTTGATGCATTTTAAACGTCAGTAACGGTTTTTCATGAATAAAAAGTTTTCTTGTAAAACTTATTTATTGTAATATTCAATAGACTGACTGAAATTTCAAGGCATGTTAAACGATTATATAGTTCACATTTACTACAACTATAATAAGCCTCTAAGTTGAACAATATTAACATTTAAATATTTATTCACAAAATCTCTAAAATATCGAATAAACACTCCGCAAATTTTAATTAGAAATAAGAATTTATCATTCTACTTTACTTTTTTCCCTTTTTATTCCCCAAATCAGACTTATTTTTATTAAAAAAATATTTAAATTTTTCGCTAAGCACGAAAATAATTTTAAAGAGGAAATAAAAAGTAAATTTACTACTGATATCATTCTAGTCATTTCCATGTCAGAATAAGTTATTTCTTTTTCTTCTTTTATATCAGTAAAATTTATTCAAAATTATTTGTTAGATAAAATTCGTACTTCCTTTTACTATTTTGATTCAACTTTATAGCAAGCGAGATAATTTGTTTCTCCAAATTAATAATTACATTCATATGTTTTGCATGCATAAGATTTAAGTAGACATGAATTTTTGTAAGAGCTCAACGTAAAAATATTATAATTTGTAAAAAAAGTTGTTTATTTACAAATTATTTTTTTGTGTAACAATTTACTTTTGTAGACTCATATGTCCATTAGACATGTAAAAATTTCGAAACATTTTAGGTGCTGAAGTTAGCTATTTAAAAAACTCTTGTGAGCCGATTTCTCACGCTAAATAATAGTGCTGAATCAAAAATATTTCATTGAAATTCAGTACATTATTGAGTAAATAACAACAACAATATAAAAACAATAACCAGAAGAAAAAAAAAATTTTTTTGCTCACCATCATTTTTTTATTTTTCGTTGCAACTTAACGTCTTATATTTAAAATCAATTTGATTTCTCTTCATTCATGTCTGGCAATTCTTGAAAATGGGTGCCTATTTTCTAGTGCTTGAACCATGTCAACTGTCCTTTTCTGTTTATATATTTTTGAAGCGATTGAAGTTTTTAATCAGGTAATATCTTACTGTTTCAGTTTCTTGGAATTATTTATTTATCGGTAATCAAGATATTTTTTGATAGAAAGCTTTTCTATGATTTATAAATGATACCTGAAAACTCCTGTTTCTAAAAATTGCACGCTTCTGCTCTTTGAGGAAAATGGAGGTGAATTGAAGAGGAGAATTAAATTTCTTCTTGATATGCAAGAGAGGCGTTGTTTCTGGTATAATTTTCGTTCTTCTGGTATTCCGTAATAGAAAATTGAATGTCAATTTGTTTGAAAATAACCATTTATCTCAAGAATTATTCACAGAAATTTTTTAAAAGAAATTTGTTTAGTCCAAAACATGTCACATTTAAGGCATAATGGGGGTCAGTTACCGATTTTTTTTATAACTTTTACAATGCAGAAATCATTTAAAATTATTTCATAATAATAATGAGAGAAACATCACTTTTATTAAAACTGGGAAACTTTTACTATAGGATAAGGATTTATAGTTGCTTAGTTTAAGCTTTAAAGCATAAAAAACAGTTTCAACTTCAAGCTACAATCCAATTTTGCATTTTAAGCTCTCATTTATTGCTGTAAATTTTTAACCATTAATGTAAAAAAAAATTTTAAACAATTAAAAAGCTTTCGAAAAGTTACGCTTAACTATTGCCTTTGGTTAGGTATCATAACAAATTAAATATTTTATCACGAAGGTTAATTTTCCACTTTATTTTGAACCTTCGAGCAGCCGCGTTTTTTAGTTAGCATGAATGGTGGAGCGGGTCCATAACGGACACCATTTGTATTTATTAAAATATTATTGGCACTGATATTTATTCACTTTATTTACTATATCATAAAAAAAGGCTATAATAAATTAATATTTAATTCAACACAAATTCAGGAAAGGAAATTTGCATTATCGAGTAAAACAATTTCAAAATTATCCGTTACACAGCAAAAAAATTTAAAATTGAAGTAATTTAAAAATCGAAGCTGGCGGTCTAATTAACGCTTCAATTGAACAGTTCCCATTACAGTTATTAATCTTCGCACTTTAATTTTTGATTGAAGTGGAAATATTAAATATTGCAGAAGCAGAAAGAATCTTAGTACATATACGTATATATATATATATATATATATATATATATATATATATATATATATATATATATATATATATATATATATATATATATATATATATATATATATATATATATATATATATATATATATATATATATATATATATATATTATTTTAATTTTATAATCTGTGCCAGTAACATTACTTAGTAAATGATAAAATGAAATAAACGCATAACAAAATAACAAAATTTCACATGAATTGCGAAATGGTATCCACATTGGACTCCACGTGAAAACAAAGCTCTAAATTTGTGCATTTTTCGGATTGTATATGTTATGTACTTACTAAAACATAAGAGAGAAATTATAATTAAAATAAAATAATGACCGATGAATATGAGATTGGAGAAGGTTCCATAATGAACTCCAATTTATTGTTCAATTCTTAAGGCACACAAAAACAAAATAATCAATTTTAAAAAAACAATTAAATATTCCTTTCACCGGAATATCTAATAAGAGACTTACGCTATTGAACAAAAGAAAAACAATGAACCCCCCACGAACTGAAAGAATACAACAGGTCGATGGACAGAGAAGGTCCAAAAGTCAAAACAAAACATGTAGCGACTTTTTTCTAAAGTGAGAACAGCCAAATGATACATAGAATAAAAGAAGAAGAAAAAAAAGATAATCTAAAAACTCTTCATGTGATAACCCTGCAATAAACTTAACTTCGCAAAAGGTGGCGACCCTTCGCTCGTCAGGGGTGAAAACCGGTTTTTGTCCACCACTAACAGGTAAGGAAAAGCTCATGAATTTTTTCACCGACGGGCCGAAAATATACGCTGAAATACGGGTACGTAGGCCGGTTGATCAAACGAAGAAAAATAGCGAGCATTGAAGATATTACAGACCAACCTCCAAAATAGCGAAGAATGTAAGTATTGTTTGTTTTTTGTATTAATTTATTTTTTAGATTTTATAGTTTCTGAAAACTCATATATATACATATCCTTTTCGTGAGGTCGTCTTAGATAAGCATTAGTATATTGAGTTCTTATAAAATAAATTTTTAGCAAAAAATTTTACTACATGAAATTATTAATCTTTAAAATTCTTTACAAAACGATTTAGAGACTTGTGCAAATATATATGAGGCAAAAGACTGAAGTTACTTGTTTCATAAACTCGCAACCATTCTATCCAAATTGTATGTACTTAAAAATAAAAATGAATGAAAACTTATTTATTCTCACAATATTTTAAGATGAAAAAGTAGTTTTAGTATTATTTAAAAAAAAAATTTCATCAATTCTTCTATTTTACTCATACATCATTAATTTTCCAGATAGCAACTGAGCAAAACTATATGTTTATTAAGTTTAACAACAGAAGAAACACAACAAAATGATTTTCTTAGGAAAAATATGTTTTTTTTTTTTTGTAACTTTTCTCTAATTTTTAATTCTCTGGCTCTAAACTATTTTCTGAGATTTTTAAATTATTGTTTTTTTTTTCCTTCCTCAGAAATGTAAACCGAATGAACTTTAATAATGTGTGAAACTTATAGTACCATAATTGAATAATTAAATCACGCAAATAAAATAAAAATTAAATATCAAAACACGCCACACACGCGTCTTTATTTAGGTACTTTTATTAATGAATTATTTAATGTACTTATAAAATAATTATTTCATTTCGAAATATTTATAACTGTAATTTTCCGAGCAACAGATGATTAATTTCCACCAATCTATTAATTATTTAATTTTTACAATTAGTAAAGCAAAACATTTTATCAAAATTAAAACATTTTTTACACTTATTGTTTGCTTTGTTTATTTCTTCTTTTTTCTGTGTGGAATGTGATATTTTCGTAGTTCCAGAGTTTAATCATTTAAAATGGAACTGAGTAATTTAATTTTAATATTTTTTATGAAAATATTACAAAAGTACGTTTTGTACAAAAACCCCATGAAATGGCTTAAAAATGATTTTAAAAATGTAATAACAGCTGTTTCAATTAAGTTCAGGTTTTCCGATGATTCACTAACACCATGATTAATAACTACATAAATGTAAACTTAATTTTAAAATAAGGCTACTCATTGTACTTCGTAGCTAAATTTAATAACCAGAGAATTTGTATTAAATTTTGAAGAAAGTTTTCGGTTGAGCAATTATTATGAGTACGGCATTTTCGTTAAAATATTAATTTCGTTAAGCGGGAAAAATAGAAAAGCAGTAAAAAAATTTTTTTTTCTTTACTTATTTCTTAGTTTAATTAAATACTTCTTTATGTTTCCTGAAATTTTCATCTATTTTCTATTTTAAAGAGAATAGAAATTCGGTTAATTTGGAATAGCTTTTATTATAAATGCGCAATTTTTTAAAATAGGAAATGTGCATAGTGATGAAGTACACTGCCTATTAAGAAAATTTAGGGAAATTCATTATATATAATAAGATAATTATTGGTTAAAATCTTATTAACTGATATTTATCCCTTACTTTATTATTAATCACGAAAACTTTATATTTTAAAAAGAAACACATTTACCTGTGCTAAGCAGCATAAAAATAACACAACTAATAAGTTTATGGGAGTTTATGTGACCATCTTCAATGTCGAAACAAAATGTGAAAGAGGGAAGCACACAGATGAAGAAGAAAATTAGAATCAAGTTACAACAAGGAAAAAAGCGAAGTTGACCAATAGGTCATGCCCAAGTGGTCAGTCCCCCTTTTTGATGATGATGTATTAACGTAGGTAGACCAATATGGCCTAGTCATCAACTCACATTTCACTTTGCTTAACCTTAACATAACTAGCTAATAGTTCATCCTGCCAATTAATCCATTTAATAGAAAATATTTAATAATGGTTATTTGGACGAAATTTTTTTGGACTTGTAAGTAATTGTCCTAAGATTGTGTTGCTAGATCTTAAAACAAAATTAAAATTCCTTCAGAGCTCGCATTAACACTTTGAAATTTAATTAAAGGGTGAAATAATTCCCAATTTTGATACCAATAAAAACAATCTAAGGCAATTACTTGTATGTGTTCAATAAATGAAAAAAAGAACTACTGTACATCTATCTCAGATTTTTTTTTTTATCTTACTCGCAAAACTTCGTATTCAATAACTTTATAAAATGAAAATATGTGTTCATTTACAATTTCATACCTAGCACATTTAGATTATATTCTTAAACCTTGTAACGCTAGATATAGAATTGTTTTACAACAAAATCATAATTTATTTCATTCAAATTAACAATTCTAAAAACACTTTCGCTCAACGATCCTTCTTAACATTTGTTTCGATAGATTCACAGATACATTTTAGAACATTAAAAATAATAATAATAAGTTAAATAATAATAAGTTATATAATAATAAGTTAAATAATAATAAGTTAAATAATAATAAGTTAAATAATAATAAGTTAAATAATAATAAGTTAAATCAATTTAATCGAATGAAATCTTTCCCTTTTAAAAAAGTAACATTGCCTTGCTAGAAAGAAAAATTTAAATCCTAATAAATTGTTAAAATAATACAAAATTACCAATTTTTAAAGCAGAAAGAGAATGCAATTATTTGTACTCATTTTTTTAAATATTTCCTGGTTAATAAAACGCTTCAAAAACTTTTGAAAATAAAAGAAACATTCAATACCACTTGTTAAAAACTACTAATGTCTAAATCAAGGGAAAAAAAATTTGCGTGCAAAGAAACAAGCAAAATTCTTCTTAATATATATGTTTAAGAATAAGTTTCCTAACGTTTTCTTAATTGCACGCTCTTTTTTAATTCAAAGTAAATCTAAAACACGTTTTTAAACTTTAAGAAAAGAATTATTTATATGTTTTATAAGTATCTCCAAACTAAAAATAAGCTGAGAACTTTTTATTTTTTAAATTTATTTACAAATGACGTTTCAATGCATCAGTTTCTTTGAACTCCCCTTTTTATCTTCTCTGATGCATCAAACATATCACAAATTCATTGATGTATGTAATAGAATCTTTTTATTCTTTATAAAAAGAACATTTGAAAACATTTTAAGAAGACATGTAAATAATTTATTTGTTTATTTATTTTTGTCATTTTTTGAAGCAATTTTTGAAATATTTTGTATGATCATTAAAAAAAAGGCACTAATTTTCTGTAGTTTCTTAAAAATACACCCGAAAAATTAAATTATTCAAGGAAATATTATAGAAACGAGTGCACAGTAAAATCAGAGTTTATTTTTGTTAAATTATTTATATAATATTACTGTTATAAAGATTATTTTTACTACTTCATACTAATCTTCATAAACTTCAACTCCTATATACTTGGTTTACTTTATTTTTATTTTTAAAAAAATTTGATTTCAATAAAGTGTGTGTTTTTCTTCTTCTTTATTGCAGAACACCTATCACGAATTCTTTGACGCATGTAACAGTTACTTTTATTTTATTAAAAAGAAAAATCGAAAGCATTTTACATAGTTGGTTCAAAAAGAAGATCAGTTAATTTATTTCGGTATTTTCTGCAGCTACCTATAATACTGAAAAATGCATTTGAATTAAAACATTTTTAAAAAGGTATTATAGTTTTCACAATAAAATTAGAGTTTAATATTGTTAATCCGTTATACAAACTTTACTTAATCATATTTTCTTGTTATTTATGCAATATTGAGGCCATGAAATATTACTGCTTATATTTTGAAAAAATTTCAAATATTATCAGAAGACAATAATATTCAAAACCTGATACCAAGGATTAATTCAAAATGTAATTTAAATGCAGTTAAAATTTCAATACAACTTTTAGCGATATTTCTTTATTTAATTAGAGAAATAATAATGTCTAATGAATAATTAAAATTTTCCAAAAGGCTCTTATAAAATGCTTTACAGTTAACTAAATGTTAAAGCTTCTAATATGTCTATATAAAAAAATAATGTTAACTTTTTCAATAATTATATTTAGAATTTAAAATAAGTAAGTATTACATAGTATTTCTCCATGTAAATAAGAAATAAAATTCTCTCTAATACTTGACTCAGCATTTTTTTAACGAAAGAAATAAACGCCTTAAAAAAAATTCGGATGCAACAGAAGTAATTTATGATATAGACTGAATATCAACTTAAAATGAGATCTATAGAACAAATAGCAGACGCAATGATCATGTTTTGTCAAAAATAGAACATAATTAGTAACTCACAGCAAATGGTGAAGAAATAGAACATTTCTTATGCTTCCTTAAAGAATATTTTGATTCTCTCGCTTCTATTAAGTGACGAATCTTTTTACGAATGCATTCCGTTCAATCATAATCTATTCTATCATTCATACAATAAGAAATGTTATTTCTTTTCAGAAATATTATGATCTCCCCAGAATCGAAGTCTACAATCTCCCTGAATGTCATCAATTTCATCTTCTATGGAGGTAAATTTATCATCATTTTCTTTGATATATTAATTTAAAATATTTTATCAACATGAAATACTGTTTCTATCCTTTTTGATTTTTATTTCGAACAAATGCCATTTTTTAAATCAACAAAGTATGAAATTTTTTACATTTACAATCATTTTTAAATGATTAAATTCGGTAAATCCATGATTACACCCAAAATTCGTATTTGAATTTTACTTCCTGCTAAATTTCAAACAAAAAATTTTTTGAAAATAAATTATATTAATAGAGTATATAACAATTTCCTATTAAATCTTTATTTGAAGAAAAAAAAATTAGGGAATAAATGATTTTTTGTTCATTAAGCTTGTTCTTAAAATTCATAAAACACATTAACCCTTTGATGCAGATTGGGCATCGGTGCCTATTTTATTTTATTTTTCCTAACACTAATTACAAGCGAAAAATATTTTTTGGTATTTTTTCATTATAAAAAACAGTTTAATAGCAACTAAAAAAATTCTGTTAGATTATAGGAATTATATTTGTTATAAAATATAAAATCTTAAAAAAAAGTTCAGTTGTATTCAAAAAGTTGTATTCAAAGTTGAATTCTTTTCAGTTGTATTCAAAAATGCAAAAATAATTGATTTTGAAAACTAATGAAATTTTAATTCTGAATAAATGTTTCTCTTAGATCTAAATAACTGCAAATAAGTACAAATTTGAGAAATTATTGTCTGGTTTACATTAAAAGTACAAGAAAACACCGGTATTTCATGTGGTATTCATGCTGTGTTTTCAATTATTAAAATGCTAAAAATAATATTTTTAACTTATTTTTACCAAAATAAATACAAAATAATGAAGTATCAAAAATATGTTTAAAAAGATTCTGTGTCCAAGGGATAGAAACATGAATTCTTACATGAACGTAGAAACATAGAAACATGAACGTATTTTTATATAAAATAAAAAGAAATCTGTCTTTTGCATGTTTTTTTTCTTTTTTCATATTCATTTTAGTCTTTTTAAGTAATGCATAATGTTTATTTTATTAGATTTAGAGTTTTAATAATGATTAACTTTTATAAAATATTTAAAACATCATTCTTAGTATTATTTAGTTGACTTAAATGCTATTATTTATTCCACTATAATGAAAATTTAAAACTTCGTTTCTACTGTTATTTTATTGTAACTATCCAATTTAAGGAAAATTATATCTTAAATCCAACTTAAAAAATTAAAAAAATGTTGCATTTATTTAAAAGCTACTAAATATCTAATATCTGCAAATCATTTTAAAAAATGGAAAAATTTGGTTTAACAGCTTTTTTTAATCATAGCAATTAAAGTGTTTTAAAATCTTACTAATGCTCAACAAAAACAAACTCACGTCTATCAAAGCTATGGCTAGACACAAGCACACTCATACAAAATATACTATTAATACAGACACATAAATTTGATAAAATCATTTTTATTCATAATACTATTCCTTTTATAGTTATATTAAGATTTAATTATGTCGATGATCTGAATAAAAACTTTAGGAACAAAAATGATCTTTTAGAAAACTGAGATTTTATAGTTGAAATCCTTATGTAGAAGTTTACACGTATCATTATCTTCAATTTCATAGAGGAGCGTTTTTATCCATAGACCATTAAAGTAAAATGA
Organism: Parasteatoda tepidariorum; assembly: GCF_982258835.1. NCBI lineage: Eukaryota > Metazoa > Arthropoda > Arachnida > Araneae > Theridiidae > Parasteatoda > Parasteatoda tepidariorum. The sequence goes on from NC_141765.1 coordinate 68,960,408, forward strand.
TTCTTAAAATGATCAAGTTTGATACTTCTATATTTTTGTTTGCTGTTGATGTAAATATTATTTTTCATAGATAGGAAAAAGTGTAATAATTCTGAAATTTTAAATAAATTTTACATTTGGTTTTAATGGATTTAGAAACAAGTGTTACATCTTCAAAAAAATTTTAATAAAGTGTAAATAAATAACGTAAATCAAGAATTTTGTTTACATTTATATTTATTTCTTCAACTTTTTATCTTTAAAATATAGAAATTTTTATTTCTGAAAAATTAGGACTTGACTTTTTAGTTTGAAACTTTATCTAAAAGCGTACGCTTATATCAATATTAGCTCCAACTCCCTAAATTATACATTTAGATCTTAACGTACAGACAAGTGTTGTATTTTAAAACAAGTGTTGCAGCTTAAATTAATGTTTAAAAATAGTATGATTTAACAAACATAAAGTAAAATCTCTGGTTATATGGATGACTTTTGTTATTAACTTTTATCATTAGATTAACTAATATAATGTCTAGATGATTTACAAACTAAATGCATTCTAACACAAGCATATCTTAGACCAACCTCTTTTAGCTAATAAATTCTAATACAACCAAAAATAAAGCAAATTTAGATTTGCATCGTTAGAATTTACATGATCGTGTTAATATCTCATTGCATGAATTTTTCAAAAGGTTTTGGAGGTTCACAAATCTGAATATAAGTTTATCATCTAGGTAGTATAATAAGGTAAATTTAGAACATTATCAAAACGTATGATTCCTGGGAAGTGTTGCATAGTCTGAATGGTATAAAACAATATTCATGAAATAAAACTGGGATTCTCCTATTAATTCCTGTCTCCATGCAAATGAGTCAGTTGCCATAATTATGCTGCACCCTCTGCTGTCTGATAGTATATGTTTAAAATAGATAGTATCATAATCTTAACTTTCTTTTAAAGTAAAAATGACTACCAGCGTATCATACACTCATGGACAAAAAATTAGCTCACCAAGAAGGAGTTATCAAAATAAAACGAAATTTTGCATACGTAATGACTACTTTGATATAAGTAAACGATTAGAAAATCAAAGAAAAACGATAATCTTTGACTTTCTAATCATTTACTTATATCAAAGTAGTCATTACGTATGTAAAATTTCGTTTCCTTTAGACGACTCCTTCTTGGTGTGCTAATTTTTTTATCCATGAGTGTATTTTTATTTCATCTGTAACAATGTCTGAAATTCAGATATAAATTAGTTCTAATATGATGCAATGGAAAGGGAGTAACTAGTATTGTATTAGGATTTCAATATCACTATGATCGATAATTTTATAAATAAAATCTTGATAGATATTAGAAGATTTTGAATAAATAAAATATGTATGCACATATTATTTCCTTTTTTTTATAAATCTTATATTGCTAACAAAATACAAAGTATTGGCCTCACACAAATGTAGGCTTCTCTAACTTATAATATAAATTAAAAATAAGTTAATACTCATTACTAATATGTGTTTTTCTTAAATAAAAAATTATAGATTAAACTTAATTTTAACATTCTTATTTAGTATTTTATTCGAAGTTTTAATTACCAGCAAAATCTTGAATAGCTAAATGAATGGTAAAATGAGGGATATCACCAAAAGAATTGTCTGATAAGTTTATAGTAATTCTATTTAATTAATGTTTAGAGTTAATTTTTTAGCGTTGCCAACTTGTGGACAATAATTATTATTTTAAAATCCATAATTTCTGATAAACCAGTACCATTCAGAACAAAATGACTTAAACACCGTAAATTTTGGGTTTTTTTTAAATCAGAATTCCCTTTTTTTTTTATCTTATCAACAACAACTTTGTCTAACAAATATGTTTTTCAGCAATAATTTTTTTATCAATATAAAAATAATGTTAAGTTACTAATATTTCCCCTCTCTCTTCTTACCATATAGCTTGCAAACACAATTACCCGAGGTCGACTATCTCCTAAATGTTTTTGCGTCAAGAGTTTAAAATTCATTTAGAAGTACGTTAATTTCGAGAAATCACGTTTCTTGTTAGCTTTGTTATTTAATTTGGTTATTAGTACTAAGTACTACATAAAAAAAATTCAAATTTTTTTCCCGAATTATTACATTTACATTTATTTTTCGTTGACTGTTATGTTTAAAAAGCTGATAATTATTTCATTTTTATAGGCATATCATGCATTATACCATTTCTCAGCGTCCATATGCGTTCAATTGGATTAACTTTATGGCATTCTATATGGGTTCACGTAGCATCTGGTCTAATTTGCTTGTTGATACCTCTTTTAGTTGGTACTCTTGCTGAGAAACGAGGAAATTCTCCGAGAAGATATCTCTATAAACTTTGCTTTTCTTTATCTCTTTTCATATCAATATTTTCATATACTGCATTACTTGCAGTACCTAAAATAAACAGAATTGGAAAACAACCGCAATTGGATTTTGATTGCTCATCATCAATGAATGCAGTAATCAACCTTGAAAAATGTGCCAATTATGAAACGTGTTCTGATGTCGCTTCTGCATGGTCCGCTAACACTCGTTTCAAGTAAGATAATTTTTGTTATTGTATTTTATTTAGATATAAGCATGATTTTCAATAAAAGCCCTCGAAAACGTGTTTCGAATAAGTTAGTCGTGTTTCCTTTTTTTTTTTTTAAATTAGTTCGAATTTCACGATTGGAAATCCCTGGTTCAATCAGAAGTATTTAGTTATAAAACGCTACAATGGCTAAAAACAAAAAATTAAATTACAAATGAAATAAATTATGCCAAAAATGTTTATTTAATATTAAATAGTCATGTATCAATTCTGTGAAGCAGTTTGCAGAGATATTACTGGTTTGAATTTCGGGCTTGAAGTGTTAATGTGCAATTTTTATGTCCTAACCACTTAACCTCTCAGGGTATTAGGCTAAAACATAAAAAAATGTAAAATTTAATCATGTTAGCTAAGCATGGTCCATTTGTACGAGAGGTTTGTTTTTAAATATAAGATAGACATGTTGAACATATGTATGGAAATTTTCAAATGTCATCACTAGTTCAAATTTTGAGATAAAAGCATCAATGGACCATTTTTGTAACTTAGTAACATCTCTTTTTCACAAATTCTTTTTCCCCAGCACCCAGGGTGCTGGTACTTTTATCGTAAAATCAATTATTATTTAAACATGTTACGGAACAAAAATTCTGAGATATCATAATTTTTACAGTAATAATTATCGTAAAATCACTAAATCACTCTAATTATATAAATATTACTGTACAACGTACGGCATACTACTTTATGGTAAAATAGATTTTAGGGATGATGCACCCAAAATGCCGGTATGTAATACCATAATTGTATATTATGCAATCAATGCAATCTCGATTAAAATACTCCCTCGATCTCTATTAAATCCCTTAATTACCTTTAAATTACACGGGGTAATAAGCTTTAAAAAAAAAAAAAAAACATTTCGATTATGAAGTAATGATCCCTTACTAAAACAATAGGGCTTAAGTGTCATTTTACCGAAAATAACAACTATGGGGCTTACTATCTCAACAGTTTAAAAGGAACACTTGGGGCAGGTATACTCATATCAAAAAGAACTGAAGTGGTTAAATTTTTGGCATGATAATAAGTAGTCAAAAATCTCGCTGATATTATGATTGAAAAAATATACTTCCCTTCTTTCGTATAGATCATCAGAGCATGTTCCATAAATCGATACTAAAAAATGAAATAAACATTAGATTGTTCTTGTAATGACTAATATCGATGTCTATACGAACTTGTTTAAGAGAAGTCGCTTGCAAGTTGCAAGTGCATTTCGCTTTAATATGTGTCTTAATATAACGCATATAATTTTTTAATCAATTCATTATGGTCGATCGTCATTGATTTCCTTGATAGAGACGTATTATTTTATGCACTCAAAGAGAAGAAGACGCGTTAAAATTTTTGAAGAAGTAATTTTAAATTTAATAAAGATAATTGTAAACACTTTCAACTGGAGATTTTTCCAACATTGACAGTTAGCATGCGCTGCACGTGTGAAATTGGAAAATGATGTTTTCAATGCACATTCTGGGTACATCAACCATAAGTCCTAAGAAAGGAAATTGGTTTGGTTTTTCTAAAAAAAATTCAATTTTTAACATTTTGTTATATTATGATAATTAATTTAAAACTAGTGGGCTCTGCCCTGTGCTCAAGGTCGTCCCCCAACCCTCGAAAATTGAAATGCCATCATATATTTGTTTAGTTTGCAAGCCAAACTCATCTTCACTCACTACTAAGTTTGATCCAATTGAAACGTACTCTAGAGTAAAATCATAAGAATTTAAATCCATTAAAATAAACTTATTAAGAAAGCCCATTTAACCTAGTTAACTTGCTATAGAGAAAATTTCGTTATTCAGAGGTTAGATAATTTTGCAATTGCTTAATTAAATCTACAAACTTATTAGTTTGCGCGATAAGTACAGAAGCATAAAATTATGATTTTAAAAAAATGAAGTTATTGTTTATCATATATTCATTAAAATCATTAATTTCTATTGTATGAAAATAAATTGCTGAAAAGTGAAGGCAAAACATTTGAGATTACTAGTACTAGTACGTACTTTACTTGAAAATCTCCGTGTTTTTTTAAATAATTTTCAATTCTTGATTTTAATAAATTTTTGCATTTAAATAGAGATCTAAAAATACAGTTGAGCAAATTTTATTCTCTTTTTCTTTCGATTTCGAATATCTTAGCATTTTAGTCTAATATGATTTTGGCTGTATTAAATCTTTGTTTTAGAAATTACTTTCAATTATGAGGTCTTTATCATTTTCTCCTCTTTCTGTATTTTTATTGTCTTCGTTAAAAATCTTTCCATTCATAAGATATGAAATCTTACCAGTTCTTTCTAACTCTCTAAATTTTAAGTGTGTCCCATAATTTTTTTATTCTTCCATTTCTTTTTAATATTCTAATTAAAAATTTTTCTATTCCGGAGACCATTTTTAACTGTCTCGAGTGATCTTAGAATTTCAATTCAATAAGATTTTGACTGTATCACTTCCTTTTCACTGTCACTTTGCTGGCTTTATCATTGTGTTATTTATTTCTTGTCATTCCCTCTGTCTTTAACATTGTTTTCATTCAAAAAAAATTATTTTTGTTAGTAATTAACCCTATTTGTCCTTTTCTAAAACTTTGGAGAATGTTACATCATCTTTTATTTTTCAGTTTCTTTCTAATATTTTTATTCTGAATTTCCATTGCAACTTCCTTGTAAATATATGAAAATTGAAAAGATTAATGTTTGTAAAATCAGTTATATTAAGACAACTAATTTGTTATATGGAGTATATTTTGAATATTATTTGATACTGGAGTTAAAAATGTTTGCATTAAGGAGAAATTCGCTGTATGGAAACCCTACTGTATTGTAATATGGCAGAAATAGTATATTTTCTCGAACTCATACAATTTTTCATTGTTTAGATTATCTTATTGCCAATTCAAGAACAAAGAAAAAGAAGACATACGACCCTATTCTTCAGATTCAACAAATCCATTACACATGTGTTTTCGTTCTACAGTGAACACTACAAATTTCTGTCTTGTATACGATCCAGAATTTAGAGAGAATTCAATTTTAGAATTTGTTTCCGATCTCAGAACATGGCAATTTACAGAATACAGAAACGTATCATCCAAAGAGTTTTCCTTTACAGAAATTCATGGCAATTCTCCATCTCTCAATGTGTGCAATTTTGTTCCTGCAACTACAGGAACTATTATTAAAGTGGATGAAAAGACGCATGACTCAGTATTCTGTAGACGATCAGCAGCTGATGATGTCGTGGGCATAAAATGTCTTCTGTCAATGCAAACTGATGGAAAAAAGCCCAAATGTTTCGATGTTGTTGGAGATTTGTCTCTTACTTTTTGGATGTATCTTGGATTAAGAACTATTGCTGATTCATTCTTCATTTGTGCACTTTGTCTTCTTGAAGGAATAACTTTACGAGTCATACAAGGTATTATAAATCTATGTTTTATTTATCAAATTGCTTTTTTAGATGTTAGTTGTTTTTTAAATTTGATGAAATAATGTTTTTCGTATATAATTACGTAATTTTATAATTATTAAAAAAATTACTTGATTTCAAAATTACACAAAAACTAACTTTTTAGGCGTGGAACATCAAACTTTATCAAAACTTCAAACCTAATTATGAGCATTATAACAATTGTTATGTTTTAATTTTAATTTTAAAAAAGTGTCTCATATATAAAGAACTTTTCTCCTAGTTATAAATGTTTCTAGAAAAACAGATAATTAATGAGTTTTAACAAAGAGAAAAAACAAGCTAATTTTGTTTCTTAATTTTTCAAACATAAGTATTTTATGTTTTATACTTAATAATATCACTTAATTACTTATACTTATTTAATGACTACTTAGTAAAATAATTTCACGAAACTTACTTAATTTCTTAATATTTAAATAATTCACGTTTACTTAAATAATGTCACGTTTTTATGTAGATTTGTAATTACATTGTACCATTGCTTTCTGTTAACCGTACAAGCAACAGATTATGACCTAACTGAATACAGAAAATTGTAAGTAAAACTAATAAAAGATAGCCAACCTAATCATTAAGAATTATTTAACTATTTACAAGAAAGATTAATGGCTCGTAAAAATACAGTTTACGAATTTAAATGGAAATTAAGTCAGAGATAAATTGAAATATGTTGAAATATTTAATCGGAGATAAATTGAAATATACTGAAATATTTCATCAAAGAATAATTAAAATAGATTGAAATAATAAATAATGATACATTTAGAGATAAATTTTGATCAAAATATTTAATGATATTTAAAAAAAATATTTAACATATAATAGATTGAAATATTTATTCAGAGATAAATTGGAATAGACTGAAATAATTCATGAGAGATAAATTGAAATGTTAGCTTTCATTTTCAGCAGATAGACTGTTGTCTCTTTTCACGTCAACAGTTTGAACTAACGTAGCTCTTGAGCTTTGGTATTTGTATCAGATTTTTCTCTTACCAGATGAACAGTTAACAGTTTCATAGTGTCAAAATGCCGTTTTTTCCGAATTAATAACTATTATGTTCGAATGTTAAGCTTTTTTTTTTTACTTATTTTTCTGTAAATTTAAAAGGCCACTTTCTCATTATCATCATCAATGAATTTACAATTAAGTATTCCTTGTGAAAATCCTAAATACGATGAAAATATGACTTTTGAATGAAATAACTCTCAAACAAGTTCTTAGTAAAACAACATACGCTTTGTAAATGAAGCCCTTGTGCGCGAAACCATCGATGCAATAAAGTCTATGAGCACGAAATTATCGACATTTGAAACAATTTGCATATTCAGTTCATCTCTGCTGAATGATGGACTATTCAATTATGGTATACTCAACTTTAAATTCATCTTGTTCAATAACGAAGTTATATATCATGTTATTTATAGGACCCTTTCACAGTCACAAGGAGAATAATTTTTTACGGCATTTTCGTTATTAAATGTGCTGTAGTTTTTATATTTAAAAAATATTAATAATGCGAAAATTTTAATAAAATAGGATTTTTTAAATTTTAAGAGTAGTACTTTTTCAAAAAGTCTAAAAATTGTTTTTTTATGAAATTGAAGCAAGCATCACGTGAGGGATGGAGCTGAAATTGTAAAAATTTCATTTTTTGAAATAAATCCAGGAATTTAGCAAATCGGAAAAAAAGTAATTTAACTATCATTTTAATTTTCATAAAGTATAAACTTTTGAAAATGCTTTGCAATATTTTTGGTAATGCTATAAATAATATTAATATTTCAATTATTATTTTTTCTAATTTACCGTTAGTTCATCACTAGTGGGACACGAGGGAAAATTGAGCTAAGTCGTCCCGCAAGTGACATTTGCTCATAAGAAGAAAAAAAATTTAAGCTTAATATTAACCCATTGTAGACCTTCATTATTAAATATTTAAAATGTATTTAAGTATTATAAAGAAAAAAAATTTTTTACGGGGATTTAATTAATGAAGATCTTAAAATTCCACGTATTTCAATGAAAAATGAAACAAAAAAGTTGACAAAATTTCTTCAAAAATTTATTTTTTCCTTAGTTTTAATTTTCCATAGCTATTGACAAGTATGAACGAGTTCTTACAATCAGCTGTGTTTCATATGTGGTATAGTAATTTATAAATAAACCATTTGGTTCATTGATATTTGAATTATATGTAGAATTTTTGTGCTTATTATTTATACTACATAATCAAAATCAAACATAGCAATTTATGCTCCTCTAGGGAATTTTTCACAATTTTAATTATTTTTCATCACATGTATTTATTCGGTATTATATTGGCATTGAATTTTCCTACTTTCCTAATTCCTACTTTAGTTATTTCAATTTTTAGTTTTTCATTTAGTATGTTTGTTGAAAAATATTTTAAAATTTTTCACATCAACATACTCTAATTCCACAGAAACTTTTTTCAACGAAAAAAGGAACTCTTTTTGAGGAATAAATTTAAGCCGATTTAACTATTTATTTCATGAACAAAAAGTTATTTTAATTTTACTAAAGAACAACGAAACTAAGAACAGTTAATAACTTGATCCAAGTGTAGCTGGCTAATTGTCCGAAATGAAGTTTCGTGGCTTTCTGGTTTCCACGGCTCTCTGCTCTTTCTGGATTTCATGGCTTTCTGTTGATCCTAAATAATCAGTTTCACTGTTGCCACGCAACAGAAACAAGTTTTTTAAAAACTATTTAAAGTACAATTGATTTAATTAGATAAATGTTATAAGTCTCTATGTAAAAATGAAGATGTGGTGGTCTCGGACAGACAAAAAAAGTGAATATAAATTTATAAAAACACTAATGTCAATGCACTTTCTTATAAATTGTCACTCTGGTGATTTATAACTTGGCAAATATCTTTTGATGAGTAGAATTACAGGAAAATTCAAAAGTTAAATTGTATTGTCGTTGCAATGCATTTCGCATAAATTGACCAGCGACGGTTTAGAGGATAATGACATAAGTGAGTTGAAAAGAGTTAAACCTTTTAAAATGTGATGTAAGAGTCGCGTCAATTTAACAGCTGCGAACAATCTGTTTGCAATTATTATTTTGCTATTCACAGAACACGTGAACATTTCCTGTGTAATGTCAATCGCAAGCGACAAAAACTCTTTTTTTTTGTATGCAGAGAAATTTTTATGAAAGCGGAATAAAGTGCTTTCTGTTGAATAAGTTTATCTATTAAAGATGAGTTTAATCTGAAAATAGCAAAAATCAACAAATTGGGCTGATTTTTCGACACTAGTAATTTTAAAGTTATGCAAATTTAAACCACCATAAAAGCATGAATGATAAAAAATAGCGTGTATGTGAAAAAATTGTATCATCTTAATCATTCTCAAAATATGCTTAATTATAAAAATCATGATAAATTTATGTAACAAAAAATTTTATTTTTTTTAAACAGAAACTAAGTTATTCAGTGTTTACAGTACTAATTCATTGCGCAATTTGTACTTGAATCATAATGGTATCCATGGTATCTGGTGCTGTATGCTATAAATGTTATCTATCTGGTATCTATATTCATTTTGCATACTGCATTTATCCGCTCACTTTTTTATTGTTTATTTATTTTTTTACCTTAACATTACTTTTTTTTTTCAAATTACGACTATAACTCACTTTTTTTTAAAATTAGCACCACTTTGTATTAGTAATATTACAAATCACTTTTTTAATTTTTTAAATAATATTTTTACTTACTTCTTATATTTTTTCAAATTACCATCGCTTATTTAAACTGCCTTTACTACTAACTTTTTATATTTATTTTTAATATTCCGTTTACTAAAACACAATAACTTTCTATTATAAAGGCATCAACCGTACATTCCCAATGAAAATTACTACAGATTCCTAAACTCACATAAAATAATACATATATTTTAAACCGATAACTACAGGTAAGCTTTTCATATTAATTACAAGGGTTATTTTGAGATAACGCATGCAACATGATTAAATAATCTTCTAATGATATCATTTCTATATTTTAAACAAGGATATTTATTATCGTGACACTACCATATCAAAATTAGAAAAGTTTCTAAACGAATGTCATAACAGTTGTTTCATCTACTTAATATTTAATTCATGTCTTCTTTCACGCTTGATGCATTCATCTTCCGTTTAATCATGTTATGTCATCATCACTAAAAACGTAACAAAAGAAATATTTAATTCGGCTAAAAAACAGGTTTCTATGAATAGTAATATCAAGAGTGAACGACAATTTTCTATGACGTTTTCTTCTCAGTTTTAATGATAATATGTACTAACTTCGATTTCTATAGCACAAAATAAAAACGGAACATCTCAATAACTTTTGTTCTACTGATCAGATTGTCAAGTGGTGACATGCAATCCTTATGGTTCGAATTTGTAATCTTAATATGCTATTTTTTTATTTTATTTATTTATTTAATTTTTATATTATTACGGAATCGGGTGAATAAATCTTGAAAAAACAATTTAAATATACGACAATGGTTTCAAAACTCAGAAAATATTGTGTTGATTTCGATCAAAAACTGCATTTTCTCACTTAAAATTGTTTTTTTTTTAAATAAAATAAGCATTATTATACCTTAAAATTCAAATAATTTTTGATCGTCCCTCAAAATAACACACTAATAACTCTTGTGGTCGGATTGTCAAATGCTGTCATGCAATATTAATGTATCGAGGTTATAATCTAAATGGATAACCATAAATATGCAATTTTTCTTGTGTTCTAGTGCAGACGATATTTTAAAAAAAAAAAAAATAAGATCGAAAAATATACTTCCTCTGAATAAATAAATTTTCGTTTGGCGGATTTGCATTCTTTCCCCTCAAAATATGGGTTTCGCCGTAAACTGGAAAATACGGTTCTAATAGTTTAAACAGGGGAGCTATCAAAAATTTTGGGACCTTTAATATAAATTTCACTTTCAGTGAATTTTGACAGATGTCAGGAACTATTTAAGAGAATCTAAATATATTCTTATCTTAATTTAATTTTAATTGTAGAATTTGTATGTAAGAAATATAAGTATATAAGACCTCTAGAAAAGTTTATATAAGAAGAATTTATTTATCTTTTCATTTTTTAATTTGACCATGACTGAAACATATTTACGTTTTGTTGGCTAAAACTGCGTAGTTTTAACCAACAAAATCTGAAATTTGAATGAAATCGGTTGAATAGATTTTGAGTTTTTAACATTTTACCTTTTGCTTCAGATTTGAGCAAATTTTAGATTTTTTCAAATAAAACAATGTGTTTTAAGGCAAACATTTTAATTTCTCAATTCACAATTGATTTTTTTGGCAACTAATATTGATTTAAACAGTTTATAAGGAAATTGTGGTTTTGACATTAATGAGTTTTGTTGTTCGATTTTAGCTAAGGCGACTATTAAAATATCTCCCTATTGGGAATATATATGTATTAACTTATTGAGGATTCCAAAACCAACAGGTTTTATTTTAGTGACGTGCAGAAAGAAAGTAAATTCATTAAATAGTGTACAAACAATAGAAAAATATATACCAATAAAAATTTTAATATCTAAATTAAATTTATTTTTTATATAAATGCGTAAATTATTCCATGGTAAAGAGTTCATTATTTCGAACAAATATCCTTAATTTTACTAAATTTAAGTTTTGATGCATTTATTCCATTATTTATGTTCTTCTTTCAAAAATCATATTTTTCCTAAAATATTTGTTCAAACTTAGTATCTTCGATTGAATGATCTCTTTAACTAGTTGCCTAAGCTGTTGTTCCAATTGTTCCCTGCAAGCCACTGCAGTTTTTCATTCATGGTAATTCATTGCAATGTAAAATGAAAATAATAACTTTTAATCCTGCAACAGTTTTAGTTCTTTTTTGAAAATCTACATTAGTTTTAAAAACTATCCCTACTTGAAATATTTCCATTTCTTTTTAGCCGGAGCATATCATCGTGGGGCTTATGGTAGAACTAGAATATGGCCTGCATGCTCGATGATTATATTTCCGCTCATTATTGGACCATTGGTGGACTATTTTACAAATATCGCGGAAACACCGGATTACACTCCAGCCTATTTCATATTTGCAGCTTGTGAATTAGTTGTCTCTTCTCTTATATATATTTTACCATTACCAGTTGGAGGTAATACCTTTCGATACACAATTTCAATGGATCCCAACACAAGAACCTATGTAGACGAACCAGAAAAAGTGGTGTCTTTGGAAATGATGATAGTTTCTATAATAGCTGTATTCGCAGGTGCTGCATGGGGAGTTTGTCAGGTAATGTATTCAAATGCAACAAATATTTCTTAATATTAATGTTTAAAGGCAGTTATATTATTAGAAAATTAATTTTCGTTTTTAAATCGTAGATTCCTTAGCGCAAAAACGAAAATATGATTGAGACTTGATTGCCAGCACATTAAATCTTCAATTACAGTAAAAATTTATCTTTAAAAACAGAAAAAGTTCAACTTAAACGTCTTTTTTCCATCAACGTAGAATGAAAGTTTTACTGAAAATCTAAATGCTCGGTTGTCAAGTTAGAAATTCGAAAAAAAAATATACGTATACGTTTAAAAAAAATATACGTTTTTTCATAGATATACGAAACTATTTCAGTCATCAAAGTACGCTGCCATATTTTCTCCACACTTACACAGTAAGCAGCAAGTTGTCCAAGCAAGTGAGATAAAACCCTAATGAACGCGAGTAAATGAATTCCTGGAAAGAAAGTTTTGGGGCATTTATTTCCCTTTAAAAAAACTTAATAACCAAAACCTTTTGCTTTGCACCTGATTTGTAAGGAAGAGGGAGGGGTTCAGCCTCGTGAGTCTAGAAATGAGGAAGAAGTTCTAATTTCTGTAGTTTCGTTAGTCATTTGAGCAATGAGAGGACGATCTGCTGAGCAATCTATGCAATTGTTTAAGTTTTTGTATGATTTCATCCAATTAGTTGTAGTATATTCCAATTGCTTTCAATGAGCTGAGTCTCATGAAATCGCATGAAATCAGCATGGATCATGCCTTCGCAAGACCACCAAACTCTTACCGTCAGCTTATTTTAGTGAATATTAGTTGTGGAGTGTGTTTTGATGTTCGATCTTTGTTCAACCAACTCTAGAACCGACTAACACTAGATCTAAATACACTCATGAACTCAAAAACCCCGTAAAAACTCTTTCATACATATCGTACTCATGCATACTCATACATATGCGACCCCTAAATTGTACCCATACATATTCAAATTTCAATAGAATTGAAATGTTTTAATATTTAACGGAGTTTCCTTTAAGCAAGTAAGATACGTAACTTTCAAAAGAAGAAATGAAAAGAAAAGAAAGAGCGGTAAAATATTTAGCTAATATCATATAACGCTGCTAAAGATAGCATATCCAACCTACAATTTTTTTGATGACTTAATAAAATTGAGTTATTTAAATTCCAAAGAATTTTTTTTCCTCCAGAGTTTCATTTTTTAAATTTTTTTAGTGATTCTTTTGTTCTTTTTTTATTATCACCAACGCATTTTATACGTCAGTCATTAGGAACATACATAACAAATATTTGTAACATGAGATTTTTAAAATTAATTAATATTTCCTTTGTTGAAAGCGAGGAAATTCGAAAAAATACAGTTTTTTTTTCATAGTTTAATGCCAAATTAGTAATTTTTTAAAAATTTAATTGAACTTTCTTACTGTGTGCATTTGAACTATATTATCAAGACAATAGTTACTCCTTTGCACGGTTCAACAAAAGCGGAAACATGGTCAATTGAAGCACCTTATTATGGTTGCAGCAATTTTGCGTGATAGCATATTTTAGATTACAGGTATTACGGTTTAACATTAAATCAATTTTTCTGAAAGTGTATGCAAATTAAATTACAACGATTATTATTACCTCTATTTATGAAATTATTATTATTTTTTCTAATTTTAATTTCGGAAATCATTAAGCAAACTTAAAAAGGAAAGAAAAAATAATTATAAATTGCATTTGCTGAATCAATTTCATTTTATACTATCAGAAATACTGGTTCAACATTGAGACATGATATAGGCACTTATGCGGCAGAAATTTGTTGCATCATAAAAGGTATTGAATGAATGTGAATGTTTCCATTCAAGTTGAGTCATATTATCTGATAACCAAATTTAAAAAATATAATAATGTAAATTAGCTTAACAACATATTCAGACTTCAAAAAATTTGAACTATATTATGGTTAAACGCGCAATAATAATTTCTCAAAGAGTGTAGTTTAATTCATTATTTATTAGTTACTAGTTTAATTCCTTATTTATTAGTTATTTAATCTAACAGCTTTTACAGTACAAATGCATTCATAAAAATTTCAAATTTATGAAAGAAATTATATACCTGTTGTACAAATATGCATATGGATCAGTAATAACCTTTGCCTTATGGTAATTGTTAAACGAAAGAAGTTGTTATGAATTTATTAGGGGAACTAGAAATCTTATTCCGAAAAACCTGAGTAAGTTGCCTGATTTAAAGCAAACTATTAAAAGGTTTGCAAATATTCAGATTTGTATATAAGCAGGAGCACCTGTTTTTTAAACTGATGGTGTCTTTACAAACCTAAAATTTGTTATTTTTCAACAATTTTAAGACAATGAAATTTCGTTACTATAAATATTTCAACTGAGTTACTAAAACAAAGTGTGCAGAAGATAAACGCATTATGATAAATCACATTATAATGGAGTGTGCACCATGTGTTACATAAATGGCACCATAATGGTACAAGTGTAACGTAAAATCTTAATGCGAGAAGAAATCATTTTTTTTAAAAAAAAATTAGAAGCTCAGACTTTTAATGTTATTTATTTCGAGATTACAAGAATTCGCTATTCGCTTTCTTCCCAAAAGAAAAAAAAGATCACCTATATTTTTCACCCACGGCGCAAATGCTTAAAACTCGACAGTTGACATGATTTTTTGCCAATTATTTTTAATTATTCTTTGATTTTTTTTGTTCTTTTTAATAGAATTATTTTTAATTTTTTTAAAATTTATATATATTTAAGCAACCATTATTTTATTAATGATAACGTAAAATATCATTTGTACCTCAAAAAATACTATATCATTTGTACCTGTGGAAACGGAGTGCTTTGTGGCAAAAAGTATAATTATGAAAACAAGAGGCTAATCTGTCTATCTCATGAACTACTGAATGACTGTTACAAACTCAGTATTGACTGCACAATATTTCTTTCATTCTTTAAACTCATGTAGAATTTCCAGTGCTCTGCACTACCCGATTGCTCACCCAGGACCATTGTAATACAAGACCTTCATTTTAACGTATAGATGGTAGCACCACAGAGCTACTTAACACAAAATACTCTATCTCTCAATAGATTGCACCAATAGATAAACTAATTAAACATATTCTACGGTGCATTAGACGAAACACTACTCAATCACAACCTTACTCCAATGTTCAATACCTAATGAAAAACATAGCATAACCTAGGTCGAATCCTTAGTAAAATTTCCTTTTTACGGGTTTGAAATCGTGCTAGTTGTAAACGGTTACAAAACCATATAATTTGGTATTTGCAGTTTTTTAATCATAATTAAATGGATTCGAACTGTAAGGGTAAAAAATAGTTTCTAACTTTAAACTTTAGGCTTAATCGCTAAACACAATTAATTATATATTTTACAAATTCTGGCAATCAAAATATCTTGTTTCACCCAAAAACTGGCAAAATTTCACAGTATATATTTTTTTACCTGTTTTATTTTAAATAGAATACTATTAAGTAGGCGTATCATAAACATACTTCAAATCAGCGAATGAAGGAGAAGTCTTCGTACTTCTTAGAGCAGTAATTTTAATGCCAAAAGGTATTCAAACAAACATCTGTGTATTAGTAAAAAAGAATAAACATTTATTTTATGCATGTTATAGGAGACATTAAATAGTGTCTAGTCATTCCATCGATTATTTAGAAATTATTTTCTGTCTTTTATTTTCGCAAAGCACAAAAATGATATTAATCACGCACAAAAGCTCTAAACATTTCAAAATACTTTTACACAAATTAAAGAGTCCATTTTGACATTGTTTGCTATTTTATATTCTGATTTGATCTGACCAAATAGAATAAAAGGCGAAAACTATCAACTCTACTAAAAACAAGGAGTTAACAAGAATAGTTCGTATCTGTAGTCCTCACCTAACAGAAAATGGTTCAATTAAAGAAAATCGATTGTGTAGCGGTTTCTAACGCGATTTTCTAGCAGATTGGAATAAAGTCCTCATGTTATCTCTCTAAGCTGAAAACTCTTAAACGTGCTCTTTTTACAAATGAACCATGGCTCATTTTCGCAAATTAAAAGCTACGGTAAATGTCTAGAAAAAAAAATATTATTTTCACCATCGTTTAAAAAAAAGGAATAAATTTATTTACAGTATGCATGCTATATATATATATATATATATATATATATATATATATATATATATATATATATATATATATATATATACATATATATGACGCCTGGTGGCTGAGAGGTAGCGCTTCGCAATCCCGTGCCACAGGTCCTGGGGTTGACTCAGCCATTCATCCCCTCAGTGGGTCTATAAATGTGTACCGAGCATGCTTGGGAACTAGACACTGGGGGTCCCGCGTTCGGCTGACCACCTGACCGGAACATCTGCTCCTGCACCCCATAGCCTAAGGTCAAGAATACTGAGATGGGCACAGTAGGCCTTGGCCCTCTATGGGCTGTCGTCCCATTGAGTTTAGTTTATATATATATATATATATATATATATATATATATATATATATATATATATATATATATATATATATATATATATATATATATATATATATATATATATATATATATATATATATACATACATATATATGCATACGCTACTGGCCATTAAAATTGCTGCACCAGGAAGGTGACACACCCCAAACTTGAAATTTGTAGGATGGATAAGGCGTGTTGTGGTATGCAAATGGTTAGCTTATCAGCGCATTCATGCAATGCAGGCGGCGGCGGTAGCGAGACCTACAATGCGTATAAAAGAAGAGATTTGACAGTAAGTTTCTCATACAGAAATTGAATTCAAGCTTTGTTCTTGGGTAAAAAAGTTCTTATTATGCCTCGTGTAAGAAGGAGAAATGCCTACCAGCACGAGTCTGAGTTTGATTGAGGTCGAATTGTGGCCTACTGGGATTGTGGTTTATAATACCGAAGTATTACTTCTCGCGTTGGTCGACATCCCATGACTGTTAACAGAATATTGAATCGATGTGTTCATGGTGGTCATATGGAACGCCGTGCAGGATCTGCGCTGCCCCCCATCACTAACAGCCGAGAAAACAGACATGTTATCCACGTGGCCTTAAGGGATTCTACTGCCACGTCACGAACAAATGGGGTCATTTGTAAGACAACAAGTGTCTGCACGAATAGTTCGACAACGTTTGCAGCAGCATGGACTTGTCAGCACGGTAACCATGGTTTCGGCTACCCTTGACGCTGCATCACAAGCAGAAGAGCCTCCAATGGTGTGATCAACGACGAACCTGGAAACAGGAATGGCATGACGTCGTCTTTTCAGATAAATCCAGGTTCTGTATACAGCATCATGATGGTCGCATCCGTGTTTGGTGACATCGTAGAGAACGCCCATTGGCAGCTGGCATTCGACATAGTCATACTGGCCCATCTCCTGGAGTAATGGTAAGGAGTGCCATTGGATACACGTTTTGATCACCTCCAGTTCGCATTGTCGTCTTTTTGAGCTGCAGCCGTTTCATTTCTGATGTGTTAGGGCCAGTTGCACTGCCTAATCTTCGAGGCCTCATAACAGCAGGACAATGCATTACCGCATGTTGCCCGCACTGTCCTGACCTTCCTTGACACAGAACATGCTGGCTTGTTGCTCTGGCCAGCGTGTTCTCCAGATCTCTCAACTATTGAAAACGTCTGGTCAATAGTTGCCCAACGACTGGAACGCCACCACTCGTCAGTTACTACGGTCGATGAATTGTGCTGCATGGAATGCTGTACCCGTCCATGCTATCCAATATCCGTTCGATTCGATGCCTAGGAGAATAACTGCTGATATTACTGCCAGGGGAAGCTTGTCTAAGCACAGATTCCTTAGGATCTAAACATCCAAAAATCCTGAAAATTTAATCACTTGTTCTTCTACACTTGTTCTTTCAACTATAATGTATGTGCCCAATAAATATCTTTCTGTTACTTGCATTCCTTCCTGATGTAGCAATTTTAATGGTCAGTAATGCGTGTGCATATATATAAAGTACAAAATCAGATAAATCGTTTAAACTTTGCATTATAATATAATTTGCTCGCTTGTTGCTCTGGCCAGCACGTTCTCCAGATCTCTCACCTATCGAAAACGTCTGGTCAATAGTTGTCCAACGACTGGAACGCCACCACTCGTCAGTTACTACAGTCGATGAATTGTGCTGCATGGAATGCTGTACCCGTCCATGCTATCCAATATCCGTTCGATTCGATGCCTAGGAGAATAACTGCTGATATAACTGCCAGGGGAAGCTTGTCTGAGCACTGATTCCTTAGGATCTAAACATCTAACATTTGTTAAATTAAACCGATCAAGTTGAAATAATAGCATCGTATAACCAAATTTTAGAAGCATTAATATGTACTACAAAATGATTCAGCCTGGCACCATACTAAATTTGCAGTAAATTTGAACTCTAAAAGTGTTTAATAAGGCACAAATCTCAAACTGTGCATTTTATTTCAATTATATAATAAATATAGCAAAAGAAAAGAAAAATATGACTAGATTTTGATCAGCAATTAAACATAAGAGTTTTTTAGTGTTTATTGTTTAGTGTTTATAAAGCCTAATAAATAAGGTGTTCTCCATAGGTGTTTAGTTCTCCCATAACTAAAGAACTGGAAATAAAATCACTGTTTTACCTTTCCAATTTAGTATTCAGAGAACAGAAATCCCTCAAGGAGATTTTCCAACAAAAATGTTTTTTTTAAATATTATTAAGGAGAGTTTTCAAATATCCGTGTAGAAATTTTGCTACCAGTTTTGGGAGGACGCTGATCAGCTTACTAATAATGAATGTTTACATCTTTTACTTCTTTTTAATGAGTGACTTCTTTCGTACAACCATCACTGAAACTAATCACCATGTAACGAATCAATTGAATTCATTTATAACACTTAGAGTCTACTTGCATGGACTGCTCCAAAACTGATCAGCTCATACCAATATCTATACTAATTTTTGCAAAAGTTTGAATTAATGTTTGAATGTTATAATTTTCTTTTTTTAGGAACTCGATCCTCTTCTTTACGAAAACATTGGTTTTAATCATCTAATGCTTGGAGCAACACAATCTATCTTTTTTTTCTGCTGTATACCATTTCTCTGGGTTGCCAAAAATTTACTACAAAACATTGGAGAAGCTAGTCTTATATCAGCAGCATTTGCTTTTCATGCTATTCATCTAGCTGGACTCTCTTTCGTCGAGGAATGGGACCACTGGTGGTGGGCTACACCCTTCGAAGCAATGAAAGCTTTTACAATACCTATTCTTTGGCTGGCTTTAGTTGCTTCAGCAGAACATAATAATTCCAAAGGAAAACGCATCGCTATGCATTATGTTCTCGCAGTTGCTCATTTTGGCATTGGTAAGCTGGTATTAAATTCTATAAAAAAATCTAAATATATGAATTGTAGATTTATATTTTCTTTTAATATTTAATTCATAACGTATGTATTTTGTTTAAAGCATGAAAATTTAATATTTCTGTTAAATAAATGGGACCTGTAAATTAGGGATTTTCAATTAGTAAGAATCCTATTATTAATAGTTAAGCATACTTTTCTAGAACTAAGTTCAGTGCAGATGAGTCAAACAATAGTGAAAAGAATTCATGCAGTTTAAGGCAAGCAAGTGTTACCAAATTAGAAGAAAAAATGTTACCTTGCCTGTTACATGCAAAGTTTTTCCCTTTCTCCAACAAGAACATAATAATTATAATTATACATATATGATGTACTTAAACATAGAGCTATGCAAATATACAGGTTTGAATTACTCCGTGTGTAAATATCAATAAAATTTGCCCCTTGGTGAACGTGTACGGAATGCCCTAAGACTAGAAATGTTTAGTTCCAAATAATCTATTACAGCTAATTAATTAAAACAGATTTTTTTTAAATTCCAAAATAAACAAATTGCAAATATACATTTAACAAACATTTGAGAAAAGCCTTCTTTGACTGTACTAGTGCATTCGCATTCTTTTGATTAAATTTTCAATTGGTCTTTGGCATAATTTTATAATAACACTATTTTTCATATTCTTCTTCAAAACTAAGGTGATAATGGTCTTTTTAAATAAAAAATTTGACATTTAAACTATCCAGGAAAAGAAGTCCACGATATTGGCGTTTAACTTTTAATTCCCACATGGGAGCATGCGCAAAAAAGGATTCAGAAAAATTTTTCATTAGTGCGTGCAGTCAAAGGTATAGACAGCAAAATTCGACAGATCAACCAAACTTATAGCTCCCCCCCCCCTACACAATATTTCAAAGTATCTTCTTCACAATTAAACAAAAAATTTGGTATATTGCAAAAATAACTAGACTTTTTGCTTCATTTTTCAAATTTTCTGCTCTTGAATTGATACCTTTCTGTTGATTTCTCTGAACAAAAATAATTTAAGTTCTTTTCGTTTTTTTTCTTATTTTTAATTAAGTAAACACACTGATATAGGTAGTATTTACTATTGATGATTCCTTTTAACAAAATAAGATTGCGTATGTTAGTGTAAGACTTCGCACTACATCTCACCTCTTACTACTGGGAGCTTTGTTCAGAATATTTAAATGACCACAGCCTAAACAAACTTGAACTAAAGAGTTTTGAATAAATGATGCCTTATTCTCGCTTTTTTTTAAATAATTAATTATTTAAAATTGATAAAAATATGCTTGCGAATCAGGATTTTAGATTTACTTAGGTTCTACAACATAAAATGTCTAGACATATAGATTGCTCGTTAGTGGAATTCTCAGCTGAGTAACATGCTAAAAATTCTCACATATTTTATGACGAACTTTAAGTACAATCACTGCATAATTTATTATTTAGAGTTTTTAAATTGAAAGAAAATCATAGAAAAAAATGTTTTGGGGACATATTCCTGTTGTTACTTTAAATTCCATCGTTAATTTTTTTCAAATTCATTTAAATGATATTAAGCATATATAGTACCTATAAAATAGATATTAAACTCATAATTTTTAGCTTTAACTTATTGATGTGTATTTTCAGGCATTAATTTGATGCTTAAGTCAATGAAAAATTGAAGAACAAAAAAACTAACTAAAAACAAATTTGGCAAATCTATTGACATCAACAATAGCTTAGCATCTCAGAAGCATATAATCAAAAAGTGCTCGAATAAATGAAGAAGCGATTTTTATTCTATTCCTCTTAAATTTAAGCGAATTTTAAATCGGAATCTTTGCATTTCTTCCTACAAGATGACGCTCCAGTTAAGTCCATTTACCACTATAATTTTAATATCTATAGTCTGGTCTGTGGTCAGTTAAATAAAGTCCTATTTCAGTGGACGAACCAGTCCTGGATGCGCATGGATCGGTGTCTCTTATTATTAGCTTGATGGAAAATGAAGCTACGATTTAAACTGAAGGTGTTCTCAAAGATATCTTCGTAATGAACTCTAGTTCCAGTTCTTGATATCCACCTATGGGAAGTAATGTTCAAAAGAGAGACGCGTTCCCAAACCATTGCACTTAAAGCCCATCATTGATTAAATTTAAAATTTTTTTTAATTCTTATGGTAATTCGAAAAACGTGGAAACGCCACACTAATTCAGCTCAGAAGTTTTAAATAGTTTTTCATAACAATGGAAGAATATATGTTTAAAGTAAACAAAAATCTTATTTCAGTGCTCTGACTACTACATTTTTTATGTGTTTCAGAAGCACTCTACAAACACAAACTATTTTTAGCATTGCACATTTAATTTAGAACATTACTATACCATGATTGTCTTTGTTACTTTAAATTTTAAAACTGTTTTCGATATTTTTAGGTAAAATGATCGGTTGTCCATTTGTTTTATACTTAGAAGAGTCTTATTCCATGAGCATTTCCTACAGAACAATGTCATGCGTCTGTATCATCATATCCATTTCGTATTTAATCTTTCATCACTGTTTTTTGAAGCCCAGGCATCGTAAAATTATTGCTGAGAGATGTGCATTGCAAAGTAAGTCATTACAGTATTTTTATGTCGATGACCAGTGTTACATTAAAATTCAAATTAACAATGAGTCGACTTATACTTTTCAAACGGCAGCACATTGGTGAATGGGAACACTGATTTAATGATTCACTCAAAAAAGAATTTTTAATGACTTAATCAAAATTAATCAAAAATAGTACTTTAATCAAAGATATATATGCCTTAATAAAATAAAATATTAATATTAGTTGTCATTAAGTTATAATGAAAAATTTAATGAAAAAAATCCTAATTTGTGGATAAGTAAATAAAAAATATGAAAATAAATTATTAAAAATTAAGGTAGTCAATAAATTAAAATTTTGGTTGATGGAAATTTCTCGAAAATTTATCATTACTTAAATTATGTTATTATATAAGTTAAGACACATTTTAGTGAAAGAAATTATTAGATGCATGAACTACATAAAATTTTGGCTACAATTGATCGAAATGGTAATTCATTAACATTATTTTGCAACAACCCACATTTGAATTGTCCCAGTAAACAGCGAAAATATTAAAAAAATGTGCCGAAGACACTAGAAGAAACCAGTGCCGAAGAACAGCCTGTGCCAAAGACACTAGAAGAAACCAAAGAACACCATGAGTTCAGGAGCATCCGGTAACGGAAAATTTTATTTATGTTAGTGGGTGTAAATAATATCTTTTACATCAGCATCTCGATGGAGGAGAGCTGATTTGGATCATAAGGTTCTCAAGTGAAGCCAACAAAATGGTCGTCACTTCCGTAGGCAGGATAGATCAAGTTAAGCAAAGAAACATCGCTGTTCGTTGTTGAAGTAGAATTGAACCGCTATTAATGGAGGGTCAGCAGAATTCGTCGACATTTAATTCCGAAATGTAGGAAGGATGGCATCCCTCACAAAATGAACCCGAGTTCTGGAACAATCATCCTCAAGCTAGTCACAAATCGGAGGAAGAGGTAATTGGTGGAACATTTAAGAATAAACGGCAAGAATTCTAAAGTAACTTCAGAACACAAGGATCGATTTGATGACAATCGAGAAGGCAGCTAGATCGCGCAGTCGGAGTAATCCCGAACAACCATCATGAAATCCCCGGACTGGGGCGGGTGAAAAAAATTTGTTAGCTGTTGCAACTTATTGCTCGATAAGGGTGTGAATGTGTTCATTGCAGGGATGTCTCAATATTTATACCAGAGCTTATTTCTTCCTTAAAAAATTAACGTTCTACACAAACTTGTTTTAGCTTTTTTCGGCAGATTTTTATTTTTGGAAGAGTCAGAGAAGAAGCAAGTTACACCTAAACCAAACCAATGACGAAATCGCACTACAGAGGTACACGAACAGATGCACCTTGCAGACTAGGAATTTCCAAGTGTCAAACTTCAAAGGGAGAGAGGGTAGAAATTGCAAAATGCAATTTAGTGACCAGATGTCGCATTACACCCAATGCAAAACAAAATTTGGAAGAAATTTTTCCTTTCTTTAATCAAATTTTAAATTACAAATTATTAATCAAAACAACAAAACAAAAAAATATTGCTTAGCAAATTAAGAGAAAAGGGAAAAATATTAATAAAAAAATTCAATGACCCGATGTCACAATATCAAAATTTTATTTGCTTCTAAATATAAAGTTTGCATAATATTGACGTTTTTATTTTATGTTTTCGAACTTTATATGAAAGATCTTTTTTTCTTGCAAATATGTTCCCTTAAATGAAATTACTGAAAAATATTTTTAATTTCATTTATTTAAAACAAAAAATTTCGAGCATTGGAAGATAGCAACATTTAAACACGTTTTAAGTTAGATTGTGGGAAAACAGATAACCTATTACTGATATACTTATAACTACCTCGTTTTCAAACAGGATGTACAGATGTAGTTTTGACCTGTTGATAAAAATGAACGATTCCTGTTAAGCAAAAATATCTTTTAAAATGACTCTTAGCATAACTATAGCATAGAGCAGTTTTATTCCTTATCCATGAACACAAAATAAATTAATTAATTTACAAAAGTAATCAAGTTAATTAAATTAGCATTCCCATTATTTTAAACAGAAAATAATGTAACAGTTTAACGTGATCCTATGAAAAAAATTAACCAAACTCTGTTGCCTCTTTAATTTTGAAACTAATTAATTTGATAACATTTAATATAGTTTCTTCATCTCTTACAGGACAATCAATGCATGGTTCCTCTCTCTTACTCGTTGAACGAATGCCTATTAATGGTTTAGTAAGCCCAAGAAACAACAACTGAAAACAACTATTACTTATTAAGTTGCTTTTAATTCATCCGTCTTAAGTAAAAATAGTATATACTTTATAAAGTATGTGTTACTGTGGAACTGTGCTACTGTGAAACTGTGTGTGAATTCTATAAGAAATGTATAAGCTGAAACTTTTTTTACTAATTCATTAATAAATTCTATTTTTTGCCGGCAATCTTAAAATAGGCATTCAATTAAAATTAATTTCATCATCCCCAATGTTTTAATTTCATTCCTTTATTTTTTTAAGGTAAATTTGGTGCTATTTTCTATTGAATAGAAATTGAATAGGCTATTCATAATATCTACTCTCACTGCAAATTAAAATGTATTTATATGTTTTAAGTGCCTCTTCTTTTTGGCATATAAAATTTAAATAATTAAAGAAGCAAACAAATATTTTTTTTGAAATACCTCTTTAGGATTCCTAAGATTTTCATTTTGCAAAGCATAAAATGTCAGAATGTGTCTGTTCAATATGGATTAAAAAGAGAAAAAGAGAGAAAGATTCTCAATCTGAAATATTAAGTGACATTATTTAATAAAAGATCCATTTCTTTCAAACCTACTTCAATCTTCAAACAATTATATCGTCTTTTTCACTGCATTTTTATTTGACATAGAACAAATCTTTTTTTACATGGTTAAAGGTGACTGTAGAAGAATATGAGTGGTTTTTCGGTTTCTGAAAACCCATTTCATATTTAGATGAGCGGATTAAAAAAAAAACTAGTTTAAAAAGAATTCCCTATTCTTTGTTGGAAACCCTATTCTAAACTAAGTTACAAATAGGGAGCTTCTTCGTCAGATTACATCTTTGTAAGTTTCCAAATATGATAATCTTGATTGTGAACCTTTGTTGAACTCAACTGAAGACTCAACATCAAAGGTTTTTATTATAACTGACCTTTTGTGACGTTCTGAACTTCAGGATGTACCCTCCAATATTTTGGTATAATTAATAATTATACATAATAGTAATTATACATATTTAATAATAATTACAAATTGCAAGGTTAACGTAGCTTGTCCCTTGAAGCAATATTCTCGAGCTACTTATTTCGTTGATATCGAAGCGAGTATGTAAATAATTGCTCTATGGAACTACTATCATCCGTAAGATATTTATTATATAATTTGAGTTTATAAATTCCATATAAGTATTCTTTTCAGCTATTTATATTTTTAAGTACAAAGTTGCTTTGTTAAAATGAAAACTGTCTTAGCCATGAATCGGCTGTATTACTTGATTTAAGAATTTTTGAGATTAATGTTTAAAATATTTTTTACACAAATATAAATGAAGATATTTCTGCATTCATTGTATTTATACTTTTGAAAAGTAAACACTAATATTGTAAAATTTGTACACAACATTTTATGACATAATGAGAAGGATAAGAAAATAATTAAAAACTTCAAAAGTAATTGGTTTCATATCACTCTCAATCGAAAACTACATCCATATACAGCTAACTTTTTTTACAATACATTGTTTTTACTTAATTTTAAGTTTATATATAAGTATTTTTAATTAAATTTCAGATGTTTAACTCATTTTTGCAGTAAACATAATTAATGGTTGAAGTGCTGATTCAGTACTACCTTCTAACATCTATTGTATAATGTTATATTTACTAAGACTTACTTTAAGAATGAAAAGCAGTATTTAATACAGTCGGATAAGATTCACTACATAATAGTTCTAAGTGAAAAATATGCTTTAAAACTCTATCATCTTGCAAGAATTTCCTTTTTTACAGACTTTTTTTATAAATAATAATCAAAATTAATTTATCAAAGTATTATTTACTTTATAACGTGCAATGTTTCCAAGACATAATTTTTTTCCATCTTTTTCAGAGAGTTAAACTTATATTTTAATTTATTGATAAATTAAATATATCTAAATTATATTTATGTATCGTTTTTTCCTTAATTTTTGAAATTGGTTTGTTGAACTAAAAAAAATTGATTTCAAAATTGACAAACGTGGCAAGCTACCAGACTGTGATATAATTTATTTCATCATTGAACAAAGTCCATTACATTCGTGTTTTTTAAATATGCATGCTTCACTCATTTTTTTTTTTAAATTCCAAAAACATTATGTGATTATTTCATGCGTTTCAAACATTTTCATTGCATTGAAGCTTTGTAAACTGTGCAATAATTTTATTATTTGCTATAATTTTATGTACTTTTTTTAGTTTGTTTAACTTAAAAATGATTAATTTTATGTGTTACAATTTGAACAAAGTCTTTGGAAATTTTTCTTGTTTCATAATTTTATATTCTTAATGTATATATTTTACTTTTTTGTTATATTTTCATTTTTGTTTTTGTTTTTCATCGTGATTGCATGCAAACTTTTTTTATTATTTGAATAAGTTTCGTAAAATCTAAATGTTTTCTAACATGATCGCGGTCTGTCTTAATTTTTGTAAATTGCCAAAAAGGGAGTTTTTCTATGCTTCAATTTTAGAATTATTTAGATGAATGGGGAGTGGTGACAAACCAGAGAAATATGTAAATACTGCCCTAGCAAAAGCTGTAAATGCTGTGTTAAAAGGTTTACTATTGTTCTGTTAAAAGTAATTTCTATTTTTACAATAAAAAAATTTCTGAAAAAGTATAGTTTCATTTTGTTCTATGTTAGATAACATACACTTTGAAATGTAATCAGTATTAAAAATGCCTAACAATTAACCGCAATGTTAATTAATCATTTAATATTTATTAAAATTAAATCTAATTTATAATCACTGCAAGATCACAATTATATTTAAGTCTAAATTCTTGTACTGCAAAATCCTTGTAACACAATTTTTTCTAAATGTTACAACGCGGAAAAGAACTAATACTTGAGAGATTCATGTACAGTCCTGCAGGTTAACGTATGCACTAAACTAACGGATCAAGTGCAGTTTAAAGATCTGCGTCATGGACAATTGCAGTTTGTATATCAACGTACGTGAACTTGCGTGCATGAACGTACGTGAAATTACGAAATCTCTACATGCAGAATTGATTGAAGCTAGAAACTTAATGGCAAATTATTGTGCAGTGTGGCATAAAAACAGACCATCCTGAATAACTTTTGATCTAATGATCGTATTTTCCCTTTCTAGAGCTCAATCCAGGGGGTGCTAATTAATTAGTGCATACGACGTTTTAAGTTAGCACAAAAAACGTACTTAATCTGAATGAACAAACCATTTTTCAATGGAATAGGATATCAGGCCCTCAAAATATAGAAAGAAGTCGCAATCTAGGAAATATGCTCCCCATAGTTAGGCCAGGAGAGCGATCCAAAGTTTGGAACCCCTAATGTTAATTTTATGTTTTGCGCATTTCGCCATGTCTTAAGAACTTTTTAAACGAATTGAAAAGCGTTTGCATACAATTATGAAATTTGTTTATCCAAAGATATTTTTATGCAAAAAAATATATAGTAAATATTTAATATTTCTTATTATTTTATTTATAGTCGAAAAAAATTTGAATTGTAAGATGTAAAATTTTTTCATCATCCATTTTCACATGCTAAATTAAAAAATTTGAAGGAAATTGGTTGAATAGTTTCTGAGAAATAAAATTTTAAAAATGTCGTATGTTTAAAATTTGAAAAATTATTCAACCAATTTCGTTCACGATTTGTATTTTGCCATGCAAAATTAGATTCATTAAAATTGGTAAAAAAAACTTTATACCTTAAAAAGAAAATATTTTTCGGTTGTTATTAAATACAGTAACTATTTTTTATTAAATAAAATAACTATAAAATATTTTTAAAAAAATTTTGCGTGAAATTATCTTTCGATATGCGAATTTTATATCTGTGTGTAAAAATTTTTCATTTCTCGTAAGAAGTTCTTGAGATATTGCGAAATACGCAGAAAATAAAATTAACAATAGGGGGTCCAAACTTTGATCGCTCTTCTAACCAAACTTTGGAAACCATATTTCCCAGATTCCGGCTACTCCCTATATTTTGGGGTCAGAAATCCGATTTCCGTAAAAAAAAAAGGTCTGTTTATTCAGTGAAGGTACGTTTTTATATCTGATTTCGTAACTTAAAATACTCTCTACTAATTAACTAGCATGTTTCTGTTCACCCCCTCGAATCATTAAGATAGAGTCCTAGAACATGAAGTTCCGATTAGTAGATCAAAAGTTATTTAGGGTGGTCCGTTTTTCTTCTTCCTCTTTTTTTTTTTTTTTTTCTTTTTTTTTGCAGTGAACATTATATTTTAATCTAGATAGACTGTTTTTAAAAATTTATACTAGGAAAACAATTAAGGTTAAAAAAAATTCTGGAAGCATACTTCAATTATGTGTAAGGGAATAAATTTAGCCTTCCAGAGTTTCTGTCTTTAGTTTTAAGGAATTTCAATAAATTTCGTTGCAAACAGTAAACCTGTAAATCAATATAAAACCTGTTAATAACAAGTCAAAATGTCCACTCTCAGATGCTATCACATTTAATCAACGAGGAAAGTTTTGATTTATAAACGCACAACGAAAAAAAAATTACAACTCCATCCATAGTAAAGTTATTGAACTAAAACCATAAATCCTTTAGGGAAAATTTATAGCTTTTTACATGAATTTGCTATTAAAAAAAAAGAACGAAAAGAAAGAGAGTCTTTATATTCGACTTCTTTTTTTCTGTATGAACTTTTTTTACAATTATTATTATTTTTCTGTAATTATTTTTATAATTTTTTTTAACATTGTCTTTTTTTCAGCTCTAATTTCCAAATATTGACATTTTTAAAATTTTAAATTTACTGTCAGGAAGGGTGGTAGGTAGCCTCCCACACGGTAAAAAATTCTGGATCCAATTACGTTAAAAAGTACTGGCACTCAGGGTGCGGGTACTTTTCACTATTTAGCGGAACGTATTGCGGAACAAAAAAATTGGATTTACCGTTATTCTTACAGTAATGATTACAGAAAAATTACTGAATCACCCTAATTAAATAAATATTACTGTGAAAATTACGGTAAAACTAGATTTTAAGGATGATACTAAATTTTTTCCAGCAATTCAAATTAAACATTTTTTTTACTTATAATCAGTTTTGAGCAGCTTTCATTCAGACTAAATTTTAAGTTTTTTTTATAACAAACTGAGAGATAAATAAAACTAGAGTTAATTAAATCAATTTATTAAATAATATTCCAAGTAATACCGTGGCAATGTAAAAACCGAATTTGGTGTTGAATTGCGTGTTATTTGAAGTTAATACCACACAGGGTGTCACTAACAATGGATAAATCAAATGTCATTCGTGTGCTGCTGTCGTTTTTGACTGTTCTATAAATTTTGGAAATTAATGGTAAATTGTGATGTTAGTTTTGTTAGAAGTGATATAATAGACGATATCCAGCTACTTATCATGTTAATTTCCTTAACAACTTTGTTTCTGAAGATATGAGCTTTCTTTAATTTTTGGTCTATGATGGTCATCGAAACTTTAGCTATCGACCTATTAGCTAAGCAGGATTAGAGTTGATTATTTGTCAAGCTATTCCAATCCTCTTGTCGGTTTGATTACCATAGCCTATTTATAAAACCAAGTAAATTTCAATTCTCTTTACTTTTTAAAAGAGAATTGTAGTTGATTATTTGCCACGTGTCGGATTGTTTTGACAAAACTAATCAGAGCCAAGTTAATACCAAGAACGTTTAAATCCTCTTTCCCTATTGAGCAGAATATTGAGTTTGGTCAATTAGTTTCTAAGTAATTTCAATCTTCTTGCCGTATTGATCTGACAAACTGATTTAAACTGTTATAAGAGGCATGTAAGTTTTTAGTTGTATAATAAAAATATTTATGCTTTTATAAGAAGATTTATATAAATTTGTAAACTTTATAAAATTATTTTAGAATATTTTACTTCTATTCATTTCTGTTTTATTAACCCCTTCCTTCTCGCTCTCGTGAAAATGACGGGGTGGGGTTTCGCCCTCTATTTCTCGCTCCCGTGATATATCCAGGCTGGAGTGTGCAGTAGTAACGTGCCAATAAGAATAAAACTAATTCATTTCTTTTGCCTGGAAAGCATTTTATTTCTCATTTTACACACCAGATGAATGACAGTACCAGGATATTTTGAAGGTAATTGTTGATAGTCAGAGAAGAGATGAAAACAATAAGAGATGTAGGAAGGAAACTCAGTACTACTGTCCAGATTGCGACGTTGGGCTCTATATCGCATGCCTTGAAATTTATCACAGAAGAAAAAAATTACTAATCTTTATTTATATTATACGTAAGTTAAATAAAATTCTTTTTTAATGTTTAAAATACATATTTTTTAAATTTTCCTTGCTTGCTGGAAAACCAACATTAAGTCATAGTATGTTAGTTTTTCCTAAAAATTTAATTTTTTTAAAATTACAAGCTAAAAAAAAATCAAAAATTTAAAATGAATATATTTATATATTGTTCATACACATATTTTTCTATAATTTTCAAGGATAACAAATAGGTACTTTTATGACTGTTTTATTGAAAATTAACCGATCGTTAAGGGGTTAAGCCTAGTTCGAATTCATATTAACATTCTCTCTGTGCTATGTGATAACTAATTTTATTTTAAGAAAGAGTGTATATAAGATTCTTAAATTTATTAACCTTTGCTGTATAATGTATCATAGAATTAACTTTACAGTAAGATATGATACACATAAATTTTATGTGCATCATATCTTACTGTAATTAGAAAGTTTAGTGTTACTGAATAACAAACATAGTGGCAGCTACTTTACACCATATAGTGTAAGGGAACATTCTATTTGTTTCACTATACCACAAACTATCGTTGGTTTTGGTATAGTGTAACATTTAGTGAAGCACCACTTTAGTGTGAAGTAGTTGCCACCATTTTTGGTGTTCAGATACGCAAAAACTTTTTACGCTGTAGCAGAAAAAAATGTTTTGATTTTAAATGAAAAATTTTTTTTAAATTTTCTTTATTTTTATCTTCATTTTGTTTTTAAACTTATAAAAATATCTGAAGAAGTTAGAAGTCTAAAAACAATTTTTTTAAAGGGAAGGGTAATATTTCCACTTAAGAGTGCCAAAATTTGAGAAACTCATTTTTAAATTGAGCTGCACCAAGCAGATTTCGTTGAACACTTTTGATTTTAGATTTATTACATTTTATCACAATGTAACATTTAAATTTTCCAGTGTATCAAAAACTTATCACGCTTTTATGTTTGATGTAACCAAAGTGAATTATAAATATCATAAATCAGACAGCACGAGTTGGAAGCATCAACTTAAAAATCAAATAAAATAAATGACAGGATATGTATTGTCTGCAAAAGTAATTTACCAAATAAGTTACAGTAGAGAAAGGATGAATGATTTCTCACCGTTTTCCTTTTTAAAAGCAATTTTAAATAGTTAACGTGGGACGAATAATAAAATGAAACATTGTATAATCAATAAACTTGAAGAAAAAATTTGTTTTTAGAGAACCCACTGCTAAAATGGTCGATTATAAATTATTGATTTAAATTTGAAATTGAGAATTAAAAACGATTAAAGCTCGATTTAATCACCTTAAAAAGGCATAGCGACAAAATTACAACAATGATGAACACACTTTCACAAACCAAATATAGAAATCAAAGAAATAAATTACCTTTTGAAAGCATACAGTTATTTTTTAAAATACAATAAACTTGTTAAACCAATTTAATAAAATTTATACCAATTTAATAAAAATAATATAATCCAAAAAATATTAATCGACTTTTCATATCAATCAAAGCTGAACCCTGTCCCGCCCCCGTCAGGGGGCATCCGGGGAATGGATAGTGTTTTCAATGTGAATGTAAGCAATAACAATCTCAAGCTCGATACCTGCTCTAGTTCCGGCTAAAAAGTTTGCAACTGCTTACTACATGTTATTCTGAGAGGTGATATTTTCAAACAAATAATTTTGCTTTCATCAAAAGAAGTAAATTAGATAATTTCTGAGCTCAAATTTGCCGTATTTCATAAGACATTAATGTTTTTAAGTAATTCTGATGAGTTTAAAGAGAAAATTTGTTTTAGTTATTTATAGATATACTGTTTAAAAAGGTGACATGGTTGCTAGATTTTGAATAACTCGCTTTTTGGCAATCCTGATTTGACCTCTCTCCATTTGTTTATTACTGTTTGTTTTTGTTGCAAGCTGTGCACCATCTTACGTTCGTGTTAACACTTTTAGCATTGCAAACACAAGTTTTGTTAGCATTATAAACACAAGTAATAAGTAATCAAATGCCACGTTTGCAAGAATCTCAAAACACAATTTTGCCAAATGGCTTTAAAATACAACGGAAACAGTAACCCGGAAATTTAGGCGGTATCGAGCTTGCAGCGTTCCCTAGTGTAGAAAATACCAGCCATACTGTAGACTCAAAGTGCTCGCACGTGACTACTCAGCAAGAAGAAAGAGGATTTACAAAGGTAGGCTTGGTGACGATCCATGGCAACGCTTTGGAATAATGGGCAACAGAGCCAAAAGCAATTCCAATGAAAATCCTGGTTTATGCTGGCTGGGCACCGCGCGCGCAGAGCAGCAACTCATCAAGATGTAAAGATACCCTCCCCCAACTAGAAGGTCGCAAAGAATTAAGTGAATCCTAAATATTAACAACAGTAACTCAGTAAACAAAACTTAGGAGTTTGAGTGTTCAGACATAGCAGGCGAGGGATCAAACAGAGAACAATAAAACTGTAAAATCATTTAATAAAATTAGAACACATATTGTGATGATGAAAAGTGCAACAATTTGCCAAACAACTGCCAAATAGAGCCGATGCAATTTCAAATAGAAGAGTTACAGCAACGCAGTCGTTAAGAAGCATCTAAGAACAAGGGGAAATCCTAAACATGAACAGTTAGAAAATTTGACAAAATATTTTAACAATAAGTTAATTGAAAATCTTTTCTAAAAAAACACAAATACAGTATTCGTAAAAGGTTACAAGATGAAAAAAAAACACTTCAAATAAAATTAAAATACTAAGACCACTTAGATAGTCGTTAACAGTGAGATACAATTAAAACACCTCATGAAATTTAGAGCTCGTTAATTAAAAAATTGTATCCATCCATATTATATCCATTGGAAGGTAAGAACGAAATTTAGTGTGATGAGTTCTTCGCAGGAGCTCCAAAGACTAGCCATGGGACCCAGATAACACTGTCTAGTCAAGTTCTGTTGAGAGGAAAAGGCGTTCCAATATTTTAATGATTCCCTGTTTGACTTTTTTCTGGTTCCAAAATAATTTAAGTCGGTTATAGTTTAAATGTCCAAGAAAAAAATTTTGTCGAAGGTCTTGAAATTTGTTGCAGTTTATTAAAATATGTTCCAGATTTTCAATAGTATTGCAGGAGTCACAGAATGCTCTCTTGCCAAAAAATCTATCCTGGTGCTCTCCATGCGCCCCGTGGTTTGTGAGGAATTGATTTAGGGAAAAAATTGCTATTAATTTGTTAGTGTTAACCTTTGAAATTAATTGATAGGTATGTCAACCCTTTTCCTCACTGTCCCATCTTCGCTGCCATTCATTGATCAATAGTTTTGTTATTTCCTTTCTAGTATTCCTTTTTGTTTGAATTTTATTTCCCACGATAACATCCAATTAAAATGGATATTAGGTCGGTATATCCTTTTAATTCCATGAGTTATGTAGTTAGAATTGTCGGTGTTTTCAAGGGCCTGTAGACCTGATAGTAAATCTGAAAAGAGTATTACTGTTTCTGTTAGGTTCTGATCTAAAATCCAAGTTATTGACTGGTAGATATCCCATATAGCTCAACTTGGAACACTGTTGCAAAATCAGAGAGTCTAAAGGTACGATTTTCCAATAAATGTCTGTCGGAATAGACGATAAAAGTGCATCGTGTTCTAAATTTATTTTGAACCCAAAGTTTGGATCGGTCAGTATATATCTCGATTCCTTTCCCTGTTGGTTTCTTGTATTCGAAATTAATAATTATTACTTCTGTTGGATGTCTTATATTAAGTTTTGAAATAGTTTGATGCTCATAATCTTCTTCTTCATGAAAGTAAATATTGGTAATTCTTGTTTCAAATTTTGCGGTTTAATCAAGTGGTAAAGTTCCAGCAAGGATTTGGAGAGTTGCAGTTGAGGTAGTTCTGTAGCATCTTATGATTGAGATTAGGGGAATTCTTTCCATTTTTCTTAATTTATTGTTAATTCCTACATGATCTTAATACCATATTTCACATCCATGTAGGATGAGGCGTAATAAACTGTTCAAATAAATAAATTTTCTGATGTTTGGCGTGATTCCCCAGTCTATTCCAATGATTCTGTTTAATTTGGCGTAAAACTTGAGAATTTTTGTATGTTGTGCCTCTAAATGGGACAACCAGGACAATTTATGTGCTGAACCCTATTTATGTGTTGAAACAATCGATAATTCATAGCTATTTAATCAATCTCAACTGATTCTCACAATAAGATTCTTTAAAGTAACAAACTCTCATCAACGCTTCAACTAATCCATTAATTCTTTGACCTTGGCCCAGGTGATGGAAATCGAATTGATAGGGACTAATAAGATCTTTAATTTATTTAGTGAATTACCTCCGAATCACCGAGTATGAGTTGGAAGGAAATCTCTACACCAGTTGAACCTTCTTGGAGGAGGTGGGCCAGTTTTCGGATAGGGAGTGAAGAGGGTGCGTTGGACAAACGGTAGCACAACGGAGAAAAGTAAGTTGCCCCAGGGCACGCAGGACATCCCTCCAAAGTGTTATCGACGCTTCAAAATACTCCTCAGAACAACCTAACTTTTCATTTTTTATATTTCAACCTAACTTTACATTTTTCATATAGTGTCACAACTTTAAGCTGGCATACAAAACGTGTCGTAATCACCAAATCTCCAAGTAAGAGTAGGTTGAAACATTGTACCAGCTACAATGCCACCCCGGAGGTGATAGGACCAATTCTATGGATCCGGTCGTCAGTACTACGGGAGGACGCCGGAGACCACGTTTCTTATATATATATATATATATATATATATATATATATATATATATATATATATATATATATATATATATATATATATATATATATATATATATATATATATATATATATATATATATATATATATGTCACGGCGAAAGACTGAAATCGGTGGTTGTTGACTTTCACCTGTGAATGTCGACAATCACAGATATGCTTTGGTGAATGTCCGAAATATTTATTACATTCGATTTTATATGAATTTATTCTTGGATATAATTACATTTATTCGATATTTTAACCCTACACTGATGTTTTTTTAAGGTTAAGTGCCACTGCCCGGTATACATTTGCCCGGTATACCCTACACTGACGCTTTTTTAAGGTTAAGTGCCACTGCCCGGTATACCCTACACTGATGTTTTTTTAAGGTTAAGAGCCACTGCCCGGTATACCCTACACTGATGTTTTTTTAAGGTCAAGTGCCATTGCCCGGTATATATTCGCCCGATACTCCAAACACTGATGTTTCTTCTAATCTATCGTCAGTAAGTATTAAAATATAGAATAAATATAAATATATCAAATAAATATAATAATATTAGCGAATAAATTAATATAAAATTGGATATAACAAGTATATCGGACATACACCAAGCGACTACGCGAATGTTGACATTCACCGGTGAATGCCGACATTCTCCAGCCTTCGGTGTTTCACCGTAATATATATATATATATATATATATATATATATATATATATATATATATATATATATATATATATATATATATATATATATATATATATATATATATATATATATATATGTAGTAAATGTAAATGTAAATTGTAATACAAAGTAAATATAAATAACCTGTAATGGTAATACATCAATTGACTGTTTCAAATATTTCCAAATGATACTGATAACCAACTGATACTGATCCAACAAAAAGCGATAGCAATTCCCAATAATAATAATTAAAATATGTAACTGGCGCAACACAGTTTCCTATTTTAATTAATAAATGTACAGTCCAAGTGAAGTCAGTTTATTAGTAACGCCAATATTTATATTTATAAGTAAGTTTATAAGTTAGCTATCTTGTTAATAGTTATAATAATTATCGTTATTAGTCATTTATCATGTGATTTAATTCGTGTAGTTTGTTGTAACTTTTAAATAATGTCAGCTGCTGAATAAGGTTTTTAATTATCTCTTTAGTAACGACAATCGCGCAATAATTAACTGTTTTAATTGTAACCTTTGTTAATTTTGTAATTGGAATTGCAATTATGTTCGTACTAACCCATTCCCTTTCAGCAAGCCTCGACAGACGGGCTTATTGGGTCTGTAGGGTTGTAGGATTGGGCACTAGGTGAGCAGGACTGCACACGCGTCTTCTGGGTGGCGGCTGTGTGGTTTCCGCTTCTGACGGGCCTGAGTTCTGACGACCCCCGGAAGTGAAGACGAGAGGCAACGCAGTGGCCGTGAAAAGTCGTAAACCCGCTTCGCTGGTCGGCTGGCCACCTGTGGTCACCAAACCTGGACAACTGACCATTAATCTTGAAACCAAGATAGTCTATTGTAGTTTGAACAGAAATTCTCTCTCCATTTAACTTAACTGTGGATTTACGTGAGAGTCGCTTCTTCTTGGGAAAGCACTCTAAAACATTCTATATCAAATTATACTTAAAAGTATTGACACCATGAGTGCCGGCACTTTTTACTGTAAAGTCTATTTTAATTGTATATTTCTAGGGAACAAATAAACATCTGATATGCCATAATTTTTCAATAACATATTTGCAGCAATCACTGAATCACTGTAATTAAATAAATATTGCAATCAAAATTACGGTATAAAATTTTGCGAAAAAAAATGGATTTTACGAATGTTGCGGTACATTGATCGAAATTTTTTTAAAAAGTAGTGATAAGTTTCTTCACAGGATAGTGTGTAAAAAAATGTGCCTTGTATATACAGCAGTTTAATTTAAGATAAAATATGATGGCGTGAAAGAAACCTCCAAAACATTTGCAATACTTATTGAACTTCAAAGCTGTTTAACACGTTAAAAATGCAGCATTAATAATACATACAGAATCCCTGAGCATTATAGTTTTATACTGCGAATATTAGCTATAAAATTTATTGTTTGCATTCTGTGCTGAATACTAGAAAGGTAATTTGTTAATGTAAAAGTGGAAACTGGTTCAAAACTTAGAGATGATCTCTGATTAAATAAATCTGGTAAACTCACGCTTTATACACAAGACTCGACTCATTTTTTTCGTTATTTAGGTACATAGAAAACCTTAATGTCTATTTAGTTATAGGAATTATATTAGTTCAAAAAAATGAGGTTGAAATTAGGAAAAAGTAAATTCTTTGTTATCCTTCAGTCCTGTAATTTAATAATGGTTTTTAAGTAACATCTCAGCTGTTAAAACATCGAACACAGATAGAAGAACATATTTTGAAAAGAAATCAATTTTGAATTGCATTTTCTTCTAATTTTACACTCGTAGAAATTTGCCTTGACTCTCAGAAAACACATTGAAAATTTATGCAAATCATGCCAATTTATAGTGTATAAATTTGCAGCGCGCTTAATAAGGTGTAAAATTAAGCAATATTTCCCTTCAAATTGATCTATAATATCATTAAATCAAGTTTAAAAAGTATGATAACAGGTTCTACAATAATAAAATTACATATTAGATTCGATACAATTTGAAACTTCAACATAAGTGAAGCATGTTATTTTGCATATTCTCATTATTTGAACTTTAGAAAACCAGAATTTCTTTTTGCAACAAGTGCTTCAATTAAAAAAACTAAGGTAATTGCGGAACAAATATTTACGCACAGTTCCTTTTCTTTGACATAAGAAAGCCCAAAAATATTCATTGAAATAATGTGAGGAAGAATTACTTCTTGGTGTGATGATAACATAGTCGCGAAAATTAAAAATGATAAATAGTCGTAAAAATTTCATGCTCCCAATTGGAAGCATATAACGAACCGTTCGAATTAAAGAAATAATAGTTAAAAGCGAGTTGATTATTTGAGTCATAACAGTTACTAAATTAGAATTATTTCTGGAAAAAAATGGAATAAATAGGAAATTATTCATCATTGATTAATATCAATTAATTATTAAACATAGTGAAAGATATTATGAGGAATGACTGCGTTTTGTAAATTAAGTAGTATTTTTAAACAATTAATTGGTAACTAAAACTTAAATAAGGTGACCTTCATATTTCTCAATGACATCTATTTTAAAATTAAGCTTAAAATTTATTCCATTTACGTAGTTAATTCAGCTGTTAATCATTAAAATGTCGCAGTTTTGTATCCTTTTATACCATAAGGAATGTAATGTCTCAAGATCATGTGTATTAACAAGGACACATTTGACGTCAAGAGACGTTTTGCACTTATTACTTTTTACTTTATTTTTGTTGGATCATATTTTATAACACAGGATAATCTGTATTTTTCCCCATATATATATATATATATATATATATATATATATATATATATATATATATATATATATATATATATATATATATATATATATATATATATATATATATATATATATATATATATATATATATATATATATATATATATATATATATATATATATATATATATATATATATATATATATATATATATATATATATATCATGTATGTATCATGTATCCTCACGTTATTGTATTGATATATTTTGATTTGGTAATATTAATCCATTATTAGAGCGCATTTTACTTTGCGGATATACACTTGTGAGCTCATGAAGAGAGTAGATTGTTTCATCGTGAATTTTTCAAATTTTTAAT
This sequence comes from Parasteatoda tepidariorum, assembly GCF_982258835.1. NCBI lineage: Eukaryota > Metazoa > Arthropoda > Arachnida > Araneae > Theridiidae > Parasteatoda > Parasteatoda tepidariorum. The sequence goes on from NC_141765.1 coordinate 69,000,089, forward strand.
ATTATTATTTTTAAATTATTCAGAAATTTGATATTAAATTTTTAATAGAAAAGTTTTTAATAAATTTTAATATTTTTTCTTCTTTTACTTGAAATTCCTTGATCCATTTTTTTTTCTTGTTTTCTTCTGTGTTTCTAGAAAATCTTGTCTAAAAATTCAGTTTTAAATTAAAGCTATAAAATTAATGGTTTATTTATAAACTTAACAATTATATGTCAGTAAAAATAATAATTTACTTTTAAAACTAATAATTGTATCCATAAATTTGAATTTATTTTTAGGTCTCAACAAATAGGCAGTTTTTTCATTAAACTTAATAAGATTTTTAAATATTTTTTTTGAAAAAAGCACATTGCAAAATTAATGAAATTAACGACTCACCTTCAGTTAGAATAGAATTTTTCAATTTTTCATCAAAAATTTATTATTGATTTAAATTTATAATATATAATAACTAACTATAAATACTTTAAAGCATTTATTCAAGTTGAACGATAGCAATGAAATGAAATCAAGTTGAACCATTGCAATGAAATTAAAGAATGTTTAATTTTTGTGATAATATAGTTCAATTTCGCAATACAAAGAAGTTTCAAAAAATTGGAAGAAAATTATGGTACAACGCGCTTCACAATATTAAGCAGTATATAATAAGTTAAAATGCAATCATTAACTGCTATATCCGTGCAACTATATGCTAGTAATTATCAAAGCATATTTAACCATTGAAAAGTACAGTCTCGGGAAAATCAGTTTAACGTTAAATCATAACATCCGAGCCTTGAAACATACCATGCGAGTTTGCTGCAATATTAAAAAGGTGTTAAACCGAAACGTGTTTCCGTTAAGTTTAACTGTTTCATCAATTGTATGTTAATAAAGTTCTACTTGTCACAACAACTTTGCACTATAGCAGCCTAGAAATATTTTAGCAAATTCATACATTAGCATATTATGGTTCAATATAATTCACAGTTACAAAGTGTTTCCGTTTAAGTTAAACTGTAGCACCAAGTGATTTATTTCGAAAAGGGTTAGATTGCATGATAATATAGTTCTTTTCGGCACCGCAGCTTTGTACGACAACAGCTTGGAAAAGTTTCATCAAATGTAAACAATACTATGGTTCGTAACGTTGCACATTTTTATACAGCATATGATGTACAGAAATTCAACCACTTACTATTCAATCTGCGTAATTTTAAGTTGCAGGTGGTGCAATTAAAAAAGAATTATTTAAATATAAAATTATTGCTTTACAAAAAATGTAATTATTAAAATTTATATTTAATCAAACAATTACTAACACGCGTTGAATGTTCGAGGTCAAGACCCTGTCCAGAAGACAATTCTGATCTGTATTCAATAAATAGGAAGTCCTTGTTAAACTAATCATTCATCAATTCTGATCTTATCAAGATCAGCGTAAATAACATCAAATATTGTTACTCAACGACAAAGAGCGAGTAGCGACTTAGCGTTGTTCTGACCGTCTCTATCAAAGAATGAAGTTGCTATTTTTCTATTCAAAATATTATTAAATAAAACATTTTTAGTGAACAGCTAAACACTGAATGGTTGCTTTTTTTGACCAATTGAATGCAAGAATGTCTGGCGCCAATCTTGATAAAGTGAGACCAAGGTTAAAAAAAGTCTATGTTTTATAACTAAATTATGTTCAGCTAAAGTGGCATTCTCTTTTGTTTATTTTGATTAAGCAAATCCAGATTTCTGATAGGAAGAGTGGTAGAGTGCTTCGTAATCTTTGTATTCGATTAACCAATTTTTAAGAAACAAAGTAGTTTTCTAAATTAGAAAGCCTACACGCAACTTTTTAGTAACTGAATGATTAAGACGTGCTTTGCTCTAAAACTCATTCGGAAAACTTAAGTGAATATGAAAAATATTGTTTAAATTTAACTATTTTTCATTTTTTATTTACAGGAATATATACAATAAGGTAAGAATTTGAAGTGGATATTTTGATTTTGCTTGTGTTAGAATTTGAAATAAACAAATTTTAATATTATTACAAATTTATTTAATTTTTTTCATTTATTTACTTTTTTTCAACTTCACAGAACTAATACTTAATCAAATGATACTTAATAATGCATAAAACAAAATGGATAAAAATTTTAAATATTTCAATAAATAAATATTGCAATACGAACACAAGCGAAGCCGAAAATGAAGTTATAATTCCAAAAAAATTAAAATTCTAATTCTAAAAAAAAAATTTCTAATATTTAGCTTAACTATGAATTTAATATTTTTGAGATTAAAATAGATTAAATAAATATAAGTAAAATAAATTAAAACAAAGTAGAAGTTAAATAATTTTCCTATTCAGTCTATATGAATATATATTACAATAACTCTGGAAATTTGAGTGAATATTTTGACTTTATTTAAATCAGAATTTTAAAGAAACAAATAATAATTTTATTGAAATTTAATTCATTTTATTTATTTATTCTTTTTATTTACTTATTAATTTTCTTTTAAATTTTATGGAATTAATCCTCAATCAAATGGTAAGGAACATCATATGAAACAAAATGCTTATTACGCTTGATATATTATGCTTGATGAATACATTTTGCAATTAGGAATGCAAGTGAAACAAGAAAACTAAATATGAAGGAAAAACTGTCATTACAGCGAAACTTAAAAATTCCAACTTTTTGTGGAAATAAAGATCATCATTTACTGAAAATTATGGTTCGAAAAAGAATAATAATAATAATAACAATTTTACGACGTTCAATTAAATTACGATTCCGTTTATCTAAAATATTTCTTTTGTTTACTTAGATAAAGCAATCTCACATGTTAATTAGAAAATGTTTAGACCCTTAGAATTGTATTAGTCTAACCAACATTTCCAAAAATAGGAGAAGTGTTGACTGATATTTAAGGCAATGATTTTTTAACCAAGAAAAATTCGCAAAAAATGTGCTGTTTTTATTCGCAAGGTGTAAGCAAGAAACTTTAGCTTATAGGAGTAAATGGAACTTTTCAAGCGCACTTAACATCAACAGAATTTTACATAAACATATATACTCATAATTTTTAGCATTTTACAAACTGTAACTGTAGACAAATATAACCAAAACTGAAGAAACATAAAAAAAGCAGTTTTCGATTTGAGCAGTAAAAAAAGCATAGCCATTTATAACTTGAAATACTCTATATCATTTATCCCTCAGTAATTACCTAACTATATTTCGTTCGTTCCTCTTGTTCTTCTAGAAAAAGGGAAATAAAATATTTTGTTTTTAATCATTGCGATAAATTACGATTTCATGGGTTTTCATACGTAAGTCATCTGGAAATGACATATAGAAAAAGTGCTAAAATATCAAATCGAAAAGTACAGTATTATGAAAAGTAATATTTATAAACTATAAAAACATTTATAAGGGTTTAAACACATAACTTTTCTGACGTTGTAATTTGAGTTTGTGACTTTGTTGTGAATAAAAAATGAGGAAATTTTGAGTTTTTTTTCTGTTACTGCTTTAAAAATAGGGTTTCGCTGCTTTTGTATGTTATTATTATCATTTATTGTTATAAATTGCTATTTCTATTCTTTACTATACATAGTTTTATCTTAAAAAGTTTGTAAATGTTTTAAAACAATATTAGAATTTGCTATATTTTGAAAAAAATAGCAGATTTTTCCCAAGTTAGAGGCAAATAAAATAAATCAACTCATTTATACGCATGTTAACAACTTAGTGCCAATGTTTATCTACTACCCTAAACAATTTGCTGTAATCAAATTGAGAAGGTGTAATCGCTTAGTTTAAAGAAGCGATAAATTCACTAAATAAGATGTGTCAACTAGCATAAAATCGCGATAAATACATTAAATAATAGCATTCCGCATCTATCACTTCATGATATCGTATGATTCTACTTCTTTCTGAAAGCACAGTTTAATGCTCTTAGTTTATTATTATCAGAAATTGGCCAGATTTGGCTCAAATTGTATAAACTATAACAGATATTCGGACACAAAGGTCGCACCTATTTAGAGACATTGTATTTACTGTCAGGTTGCACTGTAGAGTGAAAAAAAACTATTTCGTTCTCTTGCATCACTATATGTTTAGAATATTTAAAAAAATATTTTAACTTTATTAATGAAAACTTATACATATCGCAACGTGATTTTCCCAGCTTCCCAGTAAAGGTTATCGGAGAATTGTGAAATCTGCGTGGCAAGAATAAAACAAAAAATTTGCTGGAAAAATGAAAGAATTAGATTCAGGTGAATAATGGAATATTTATTTTAATTTTTTAAAATAATTTTTACTATATATTTCAATTGTTAAGCATACTAAAAATTATAAGAGGAAAATAAATTAATCAAACTGTATGTATGACTGTTCTTAAAATAAAATGCATTTTAAAGAAAAAATATAATATTTTTTTCCGCAATGGCTGAAAATTTATTAATAGTCTTTTCTAAAACTGAAATTTTCAAAACATAAAACTTAATCTTAAAATAAAATTTCTTAAAAACATTACTGCCGTTTTGTTCATTATAATAAAAATGTGTTAAAACTAACTTTGTTAAATTTTAATTTTTAGATTTTCCTTGTACATGAAATTAAAAAATACTCGAAACAAATAAATCAAGGTTTACGGATGAAAATAGAAAAAGTTAATCTACGTTTTATAAATTTTAAGTTATAATGTTTATTTAATGTTTTATGATTTTTAAATATTGTGTTACTTTAATGTGTTTTGAATTTTTTAATTTAGTATTTATTTTATACTTTATAAATTTTTATTACAGTGTTTTTTTAATGTCTTATAAATTTTAAATATAGTGTTTATTTAATGTTTTATATATTTTAATTCATTACTACACCATTATAATTTCATTCTTAAGTAACCACCCGCTCAAGCCACTAACATTGCATAAATGTGAAATTTTGTGTCCCCGTTCTTAGAGAACTGCTATAATAATAATTCTGTTAATTCTTCATGATAAAATCTATAATATTTGCTTTATAATTAGTTGAAGCTTAATTATAAATATTTAAAAAAGTAAAATAATTAAAAAATTTAATAAATAATTAACACCTATTAGTATTGAATAGTAACACCTACGGTGTTAGTTATTTATATGAAACGTTATGAATTTTTACTTTTTTTAAAGTTTTCTCAATTTAAAATTATTATAATTTTATTTTTAAGTAGATACTCTCCTCAATGAACTTAGACTACAAAAATGTTAGCTTTTATACCTCCTTTTCTGAAGACTGCCATAGTAATAGATCTTTTTATTTTTTATAACATAGTATGTTTTATTTGTTTTATAACTAGTTGAAAATTAATAAAAAATGTTTAAAAAATAAAGCAGTTTAATAATTCAGTAACAATAAACACCTAGGAGGATTGAATGATATATTTTATATTGAGGATTTTCTTGTCAGTAAAACTTTATTATAATTTTATTCAAGTTTCTGCTCGCTTAAAGGAGCTAACACTGCATTATTTGTAAAATTTTATTCTAACACTTTTAAGGACTGATATAGCAATAATTCTGTCAATTCGTTCTGATAAATTCTAGGTAATGTATTTCATACTTAGTTGTAATTACAAATGTTTAAGTAAATAATATAATTTAACAATTTATTAAATATTTAACACACATAAGCACTGAGCGTGTGTTAAACGATATATACATTAATGAAAATTTCTGTTGCACAGTTACTTTGCGTTTGTACTGTGCAATTGAAATTGCGTAAATTAGTCTGTTGGTTTATCCGCAAGAAGCTAAACTATCATTTGAATAAGTGTCCAATCTATTGCATATGGTATAAAAATGAATTATAATGAAAATAAATTTGATCTGAAGTCTTTCTGCTGTCGTTGGCACATTTTAAATCCGTGAGAGAGAATTCTATCAAAACTTAAGAATTTTAGCTGTTTTGAAAATTTTGAACATTGAAATTTATGTCAGGAAGGAGGTAAGTAGCCTTCCAAATGGTAAAAAAATTCCGGAACCAATTACGATTAAAAATACTGGCATTCAGGCTACCTGTATTTCTTACTTTAAAATCTATTTTTACCGTTATGGAACTGTTCCATAACGGTACTGTTATGGAACAAAAAATCAGATTCACCATAATTTTTGGAGTGATAATTACCCCAAATTCACTGAATAACTCTATATAAATAAATATTACAATAAAAATAGAGTTTAATGTGGATTTTACGATAAAAAGGGATTTTACGATAAAATGGATTTACGGATAATGCATCCAAACTTCCGGTACTTTATACCGCAATTTGATCCAGAATTTTTTAGCGCACTCTTCAATGGATTTTTTTAATACTATAAGAGCATTTGAATTTTTTTTATCATATAACTGAGTCCAAATATCTTAAATATTTTAAAAATCCCTTCTTTGAGCAATTATTTCTCTTTAAAAAGCAAAGATAAATTTTTCGCAAAAATATGTTATAGACCGAAACGGAGAATGAATTGCAAAAAATATTTAATTAACAATTTGAAAGTAATTAAAATGGTGTTTATCAACAAAAAAAAATTTGAAATACTTAAAAAATTTTACTTGAATTTATAGTTTTTTATTTTTGAAAGGTATCACGCTTCCTTTCTTTCAAACAGATTTCCCGTTAAGATAAATATGGGTGTCAAATTTCGGATATCAAGAGCTTACGAGATAAAAAAAAACCACCAAACAAGTTAATCATTACATTAAATTTATGATTGCGGTAATCAACTTTTTTTTGCAGTACTCGGCGCTTTAAATAAATAAACAATATTTAAAAATAGAAAGTGTTGAAATTAAATTTATGTTAGATACATTTTCATTATATTAAGAGTCTTTAGATTACTTATCAAATTTGGTATAAAATTTTGTATAAATGTGTTATAATATATAAAATGGGACAAAGAAGGATGCAAAAGAATTGCTAAATCGAAAAAGTAAGCTACTGCAAGATTACAAGTTTTCAAGGATACATTACTAAAACACATTTAATTCATTTACGCTAATTTAGATTGATGGGGCGCCTTATATATATATATATATATATATATATATATATATATATATATATATATATATATATATATATATATATATATATATATATATATATATATATATATATATATATATATATATATATATATATATATATATATATATATATATATATATATGTATGTATGTACAGTGAGAGAAAAGGACCACCCAAAATAATTTTTGATCGAATGATCGGATCTTCACGTTCCAGGATTGGTAATCTCAAATATGCTAATCAACACGTGTGGACGATTTTTGAAGTTACGAAATCAGACACAAAAACGTGTACTTTCTCTGAGTAAATATACCCTTTCTTCGACGGATTCAGATTTCTGACTCTCTAAATATGGGGAGTAGCCGCAATCTGGAAAATATGGTTTCAATAGTTTGGTCAAGAGAGCTCTCAAAAGTTAGGACCCCTTAATGCTAATTTTTTTTTTGCGTATTTCCCTATATCTCGAGAACCTTTGGACCGAATTGAAAATTTTTTGCACACAATTATAAAATTCGTTTATCCTAAGATAATTACATGCAAAACAAAACCTTTTTTAAATATTTATTATTATTTAATTTAATAATAGTGGAAAAATTTTGAATTGTAGGATACACAATTCCTTACATCATTTTAAAGAATATAATATTACAAGACAAAATACAAAATTTTAGCTAAATCGGTCGAACAATTCATAAGAAATCAAATTTTAGATGTCTGAAATTTTTTAGATTTAATTTCTCATGAACTATTCAACCAATTTTGCTCAAATTTTGTATTTTGCTATGTAAATCTACATTCTTTAAAAAGATGGAAAAAATTTTTATACCTTACAATTCAAATCAAATTTTTTTCGACCATTATTAAATAAAATATTAAAAAATAATAAATATATTTCAAAAGTTACTTTTTGCATGGATTTATCTTTGGATAAATTAATTGTGTGACTGTGTGCAAAATTTTTTCGGCTTAAAAGTTCTCGAGATATAGCGAAGTACGCAAAAATTAAACTTAACATTAAGGGGTCCAAACTTTGAAGAGCTCTCCTACATATTTCCCAGATTGAGGCTACTCCCTTTATTTTAGTGATCAGAAATCCAAATCCGTTTATTGAGAGAAAGTACGTCTTTGTGTCTGATTTCGTAACGTAAATACCGTCAGCAGAAATTAATATATATATATACATACATATATATATATATATTTATATATATATATTTATATATATATATATATATATATATATATATATATATATATATATATATATATATATATATATATATATATATATATATATATATATATATATATATATATATATATATATATATATATATATATATATATATATATATATATATATATATATATATATATATATATATATATGATACAATATATATATATATATATATATATATATATATGATACAATATCAGAAAGCACTCTGTTTTGCGGATATAATCGTGTGGGCTGAAGAAAAGATTATATCTTTTTTTTTCCGTTTTTTTAAATAAAATTTCATCCTTTTTGTTATTTTTTTACTTATTATTTCCCCCCCCCTTTTTTTTCTTCATATGTCTATAATTTTTCTTTGTTTTATTCTTCATTTTGAACTTATTTATATATATATATACTGAAAAAAATAATCTCGAATCAAATTACAGGAAAAAGTACTGGCGTTCAGGATGCCATTACTTTTCCCCTTAATATCGTATACATTGCACTTGATACACCGTTGTTTTTATATAATGTCATATTTATTGTAAAATCACTGTAATTAAATAAATATTAATGTAAAATTCACGGTATAAACTTTAACGGTAAAATAGGTTTTATGACAAAATGAATTTTTCGGATGCTGCGTTCAGGATACCAATACTTTTCACCGTAACTTGATCCGAAATTCTTTGGAGTGTACATAACATTAGCTATAATCTCTTAAAAGAAAAATGCATGCCGGAAGAAAGTGTATACTGGAAATACGATAAATAGTTTGTAGAATATGTGATTTCATTGAAAGCGCTATTGAAATTCAAAATTTACTACATAATACTTTACTGTATTCTGTAAAATATTTTTTTGGTTTTTGGTTTGCAACATAATAGTTTAAAAATTTGAATTCTAAAATCGTTTTAACCCATTATTTTTGTACACTATGAGCTTCCAGAGAATGTCAGATAAGGAAAATTAAGCTTTTGGATAAGTTGTAATTCTTTTGAAGTACTTTTTAATATTCCTGTTTATTCATTACCGCATACGGTAAATCATTTCTTTGGAGATTTGATCTAGAAAATCAAAAATGCTTGTTATAAATTGAAACAAAAAGAAATGATAAATAAAGATAATTGAATATCCAAGAAATGATTATTTGTTAAAGATGATTTCTTAATTATTTACTGCAAGAACCATAGGGGTATTGCTCCTATTACATGTATAACATGTTACTACATGTATTGCTCCTATTACATGTATATAGAACTATTTCTGAGTATTTAATAGTTCTTATCTTCAGAATTCTAAGACAGGAATGAATTTTACTTTCTTTCCCACATGATGACGCTTTCATTATCGTGAAGTCACTTTCAAAGATATTAGCATTTTAAATTAAAGATATTGGCTAAGATATTAGCATTTTACTAATGCTAAAAAATTCTTGTATCATTTGAGTAATTTCGGAATGTATTGGACCATAATCTGATTCAAATTTCTGAAACTTTAATATGAATTAACTTTGAATTAACTTGAAAATGAAACTTTATCATTTAATTGAACAGCTCTATCACCCTTTTTAAACTTAATTACGAGATGCAATTTCCTTTAATCTGAAAAATGATTAAATTTAACGATTTATTAATATGCCAGCAAATTTTTATTGCACAAGTTACCGACTTACTAATTCAAAATTATCTATAACTTTTCAGTGTACAAATAATGGAAACTAACTAACTAAAACATTTTTAATAACCATAACTTTTTTTTCGAGCAACCACACGTAAATTAAAAACACTTTATTGTTATAAATGATAAAAGATCTAATCGAAGTATCCTAAAAATAATAAAAACTTATTTTTTTTCTTTACAATTCAAATTTCTGTCTATCTTCTTTTGTTTGATAACGTAATAACCAATAACATCATTTTATTCACTTGTAACTTTAATCGGATATCTATTCTCTTTCAGGCATAACAGAAAACTTAGGAAAGACAGCTATGAAATGTCCCAAAATAAAAAGAGCCCTTTTCCCTCTAAAAATAGTATTATTTTGTTGGTATGGAGGTAGGTTTCTGATTTGTTCTTCTTATTATTTCCTATTGTGTCTTATTATTTCCTCATAATAAAATTATACTTTTTTATTTCAAGTTAAAAAAATTTATCTACTTACAATTGTTAGTTTTAAAATTATTCAAGCAATCTTCAATGAAAGTGGTTTTTAATTAGTTTATTAATAAGATTTCGTTATTTTTATGTATTTCATTACTTATTCTACATCCATTATTTGTCTAAAATATAAACACTTGATGACAAAAATATATAAATCTGTATGTGAGTTTGTAGAAAAACATTATGTTCTTCTTAACACTTTTTTGTTTCTAAATGATTTTTTACTCACTTTTCAATATTCGTCTCGGATAAAATAATTCCATCTCTCATCTCATAAAAACTCACGTCAGTGAATATTACACCACTATCAAAGAACTATGCTACTAGTACCAAAGCTACATGCAATGTAAAGACAAGCAAATGATTTGAATTACGAAGCAGGGAGGACGAGAACAGGCTTCTTATCAGTTTTGTATCAGCCTAGTTTCGTGTATATAGAAAACTATAAAAAAAACCATGGAAATCAGTCTTCTCTCTGCAGTTTAATTAGTGATCAATATGCCTCGTTAAACGTGAAGAGCCTAATGCAACCAAAACAAAATTCGATCGAACTACTGGTTACCGCTCTCTGTTTCCTGATTCAATTGATACGTTATGAACGTTTCTTGTCACGTAACCTGTACGATAGTTTAACTTTGAAGGCTAAGTTTGATAGAATTTTTTTTGACCTGTCATAAAGCAGATATTTTCTGTTTAATGGCTGTGATGGGGGACAGGAAGATAGAAACTTAGTTATAAGTTAAAAATACTTCAGTGACAATTTTATATAAATAATACGCTGGTTGAATAATCATATGCTAGTTTTTAATTAAGATATACAGATTTCGAGATATTTATTTGCATTTATAAATTTCTGGATTGAAATCCAAAACCATGACTCGATCCTTATCAGTCAGTAGCCGCTTTTAGTTCATGTTTTTATTTTTATTTATAAAAATAAATAGCCAATATTTGATTAGTTATTATTTCCTACAAAGTAACTGCAATCATATTATCTAATTTCAGTTCTTGATACGGACTTACGTTTTCTGATCTGCTTAAATGTATGTGTTTTTTGATGCTTAAGTTTTTTGAAATGGTAAAAAGATTGGAAATTACAAATTATTATCTAAAATGAATGTTAAAAAATAATTTTATCATATTTTAAAACCTTGCAATGTGAAATCATGAGAGCTTAAAATGGTTAATAAAGAGAATCTTAAAAAGGAAAAACTTATCATCATTGCTTAAAATAGTTATTCTAAATCAAACTAACTATTCAATTCTCTAAACTATCCAATACTCTGAACTATTTAAGGAATTTAAGTAATATTTCAGATGATTATAGATGCAAATCTTGATAAGGTCATAACTTTACGAACATACGTTAATTTGAGAGAGATATTGGAGAGAGAATATAGCACTCATGACCTGCCGAAAGAGATAAGTTCATTCGATGGGCAACCCTTTTACTACTATAGTGATCTAATCTTGAGACTGAATTAGGAAACCGGTCCCTATCGAATAGCGATGGAGTGGGTTCGAAGAGATGGAATCGAAGAAGCTCGTTTCAGTTCCTTAAGGGTGCATATCAACAACTAACGGAGTTTGTACGAGGACGCAACGTCGGTATACTAGAGGAGAGATTTTCGTATCAAGATATATCAGCCCGTACGTTGAGTAATACAACAACAGTGATACGTCTTTTGAAGAAATGGACACAGGCAAACAAACAAGACAATGGGGCACGCAATAGCGCAACATCACGGAACGAGAGACACCTCATTTGCATGGCTGTGACGAACAGTACGTCATCTTCCCGTGTATTTGCACAATATTGGAGCACGGCTACAGGTGTTTTGTTGTCCAGCTCCGCGGTTCGTTGCTGTTTACTGCAGCGTCTACTGCGTGCAATAGTTCCTTTACGCAGACTTCCTCTATCACTGAATCACAAATGCCTCGAACTTCAAAGCAGCAACGTGCAACGGACTCAGCAGCAACGTGCATTTCGAGCCCTGAGGCAACAATTTGTTTTCTCCGAAGAGTTTAACTACAATCTAAAGTACAATGAAGGAAGAGTTCGCGCCGTATGCTACAGAGGAAAATGTCTGCTTCCCTAGCGTCATACCGCACAAACGCCAGATGTCATAATGTGGGCAGGTATTGGGTAAAATTGTCGATCCCATCTAAGGCAGATTGTGAACAACTTTAACAGTGATATCTTCATAAGGGAAATTCTGGAGCTAGAATTCCTCTCAATTCTTTCAGGAGCTGTATTTCAATAGGAGCTCATGCACACGTTGCAAAAGTCTTCTTCGGAGCACAATAGTTCTCACTTTTTCCATGGTTTGTTTATTTCCCAGTAATGTCTCCTATATACGGGATTTAATCAGTCAACAACTCGCTCGTACTACTGCTGGGTCACACAGTAAGATTTAAAATTGGTAAGATCAAGTAGAAGTAATATCAAGATCTAGTCAAAGACAGTAAGATCAAGTCGAAGCCTTATGAAAGTTCTTTCTTTATCTTTTAAATTTGATCGTTTAGTTTATTTGTACCACTATCAGTAATACGTGGAATAAGTTTAATTAATTTCGGATAATTCCTTTTTTCATGGGGTTGCAATTTTTACAAACATCTGTGTATTTTTAGAAAACGTATATTTTTACCTACAACATTTAGTTTCTTAAAAATTATGAATGGGCTTCTGAATGCGTCATAATATTCAATGGTATTTTTTAATTTTTTTAAAAAATAATAGTTTTTAATATTTAATGTATAAAAAACCGTAACAAATTTCTTGTCTGAAAATATGACCTAGTTCAAAATTAGATTCAGCTGTATACATATAATAGTCTTTCGTAGCTCAAGTAAAAAATAGTGGATTGTTTATTTCCTTTGCCTTAATAATATTGGCTCAAGTATATTTAGACACAAAAATTTAAATAACTCCTAAAATGTATGAAGTATATTACACAGTGATCCAATAAATGTAATTCAATATTAAGTTACAAGGTGACGGAATAATTCATTTTACGTCGCTTCGCTTCTCGCTGACAATTAAAAGAAGTGACAATATTTTGATAATTTGTTGAAACTGAAAGAAGTAGTTCTTACGTTTAGAATAGTTATCATTTTCATTAATTGAAAAAACAATTAATAAAATGATGATTGAATTCTGAGTTCTTAAGGAAATGAATAAACAAAACATGTTTCTTATCACTTGCAATAATAATTTTCAATTTTTATATTCGTTGTATATGTTTAAGAAAATAATACAATCAAACTCCGCTATAGTGAACATGATTTATAGTGAACTCCCGGATACAGTGAACGAAATGATTACTCACGTGCCTTTCCATACACATATAATATTATTTATTATGGATATAGTGAGCCAAAAGAAGAGAGAAAATTTGTTATTATTACATTTTTTCTGTCTTCGACTGATTTGTTTTCTTCATTTTTTGGTAATTTTGAAATTTCTACATAAAATACATATACCGATTTTTAAAACCATCTATTGAGTAGAATATAGCTATAAGCATTTTTTCTTGTTTGCTTCTTCCATCTCATTTTCCCAACCCTAAATAAAAACCATACCTAAATTTTCTGTACACCAAATGAAGAGTAATAAAAATAAAAGTTAACACATTTTTTATTGCTACATATTGTTTAATCATTTTTGTATTTCTTTTTATCGGTCATTTATTTAAATAATGTGTAATAAAAGGGAGCAGTGCGGAAAAAAAATTTGTTAAAATTGTTTACAGTACGGATATAGTGAACTCCCGTTTAAAGTGAACCGAAATTTCGGTCCCTTGAAGATTCAGTATAACGGGGTTTGACTGTAATTATAATAAAAAAGGGCAATTTACTGCCGTTACTCATTCAGAACGTGAAACTTTCTGTACATTTAGCGCGTGACGTTTACAAAGAAAAAAAATTTCCAAATAAAAAATAAATAAATATATAAATAAAAAAATATTGCTTGAGCATAAATGATAAATGTCAAATTTTTATTATTTATTTTTTTATTGAGAAACAAATAGGAAAAATTTGTTTAATACATCATGACATGACATGTTATGCTAAATTTTTATTTCTAATATATATTAGTCTTAAGTAACATGACATCAGTATGACATGATTTATAATAGAAATAAATTTTCTTGATCGAAATTATATTCCTTCTTAAGGAAAAAGTATAGAGGTTATATTTTTTCCCTTGATAAATTTAGTCCATTTTTATATTTAAAAAATAAAATAAATATATGTTTTAAGACTAAACTACTGTATGCGCTGCTTTTTTTAATAACTTAGAACATATTAAACTGCTCCCCAACTATTATTGAAATTCCAGGTAATTTTGGTCTATGCCCGAGCATATTTCTTGAGCAACAATATTAGTCTACTATATTTTAGTATCTCGTAAGCGAATTCGAGATCCAGAAGGTACTACGTTAGCTGTTGGTGAATGACCACAAGCAAGGGCAGTAGATCTCTATTTGAATTTATTGTAGACATGCATGTTCTTGTTTTTTCTTGATAACTACATGCTTCGTATTTCTCTTTTTCAGCTTCATCTTCTCTGATACCTTACATGACCATTCACATGAAAGAGTTAGGAATCACAGTAGAAGAAACAGCTATAATCTACACTTTGCTACCTGTCACGCAACTCGTGTGTACTCCTTTAGCTGGTATGATAGCCGATAAACTTGGACGTTATAAAGATGTTCTAATGTTATCAGTATTATTTTCTGTCGCATTTGCAACTGCGATTTTATTTGTTCCTCCAGCTCCTGATCCAAAAGTTGAACGCCCATCCATAAATCTTAATTGTGGTCCAGTCATTTTACCTCATGTTGTTGTAGAAAAATGCTGGGGAGGACCTTGCGATGTGTTTTACACTAATCGAACCAACCCAATGCGTTTGGTTGGTTGTAGTGCCTTCTGCCCAAAAGTTTTTGATTCAGAATATAAATCTGCCGCGTCTTTGTGTAACTCAAAAGATGCATATTGTTTTATTGGAGACGATACTAGATATCCATTAATTGAAAACAATTTTACTTTGCGCATAGCATTTAAACAACCGTATCCCGAAAGATCGACTTGTTCTTATCCAGTTGCAGGTGTTGTACCAATTCAAGTTAATGATTCAGATACCGAAGAAAATTTTATACCTAGCATATGTCCCATAGTTATTCATAAAGCTAGAAGAAACTGTACAATTAAATGTGCTTTTCAACAATTACCAGATGATGATAATGGAACGTTTCCTCATATTAATCAATGTGTACGAACTGTTGGAAACCGAGTACTAACATTTTGGGTATATTTTGTTCTTCGTATATTATTTAATATATTTGCATCGATATGTCTCACACTTTTGGACGCAACAGCACTTGCCATGGTAGGAGCCCATGGTGGTCAATATGGAAGGCAAAGATTTTGGGCTATTCTGGCGCAAGCTTTATTTTCACCAGTTACCGGTTTTCTTGTTGATTTATTAACTGAACAAAAAGGTTACGCGGATTATTCACCAGCATTTCATTTCTACAATGTTTTAGCTGTTTGCACTGCGATTGCTGTATGGATGATGGACGTTGATGTACCACCACCAGCGGAGAATGTTATCAAAAACTTCCGTCGACTTTTGAAAGTACCACCAGTTATAGTATTAATGATAGTTGTATTTTGGCTTGGGGCCATGTGGGGCTTTGTTGAGTCCTTCCTTTTCTGGTATTTATTAGACTTGGGAAGTCCAAACTATTTACTTGGTCTAACTCTAACAACTGGGGCTATCGTAGGATTGCCCTTTCTCTATGAATCTGATTGGTTTGTCCGAAAAGCTGGGCAAGTAAATCTTCTACTGTTAGCCCTCTTTTTTTATTTTGTTCGTTTTTTTGGTTACTCCTATATACATAACCCTTGGTGGTGCATTCCTTTTGAAGCGATGGAAGCCTTTACTTATCATCTCATGTGGGTTGCAGCAGCAACATACGGGGCTGAACTAGCTCCAAGAGGACTTTTAGCAACCATTCAAGGTTGTGTTGGTGGATTTCACTATGGAGTTGGTAAATATGAACCTTTTCATATTTTTATTGATAACTGTGTTGTAACATTATGTGTTCGATGAAATTAATTCTTGATAAATGTTTCATAAAAAATAACAATTTTAAAATTATATTGCTCATGAACTAAAGTTCATGAACTAAGTATATAAATCCAACAAGCGTTTGCGTGGGTCTAAAAAAGTTTTTTTCTTAATAAGTTTAATAGGCCTATAGAAATAAAATATTTTATATACATTTTTTACGAAATTAAAATATTCAATCATAAGATTTTTGAAGTAGCAAACTCGATAACTTCAACGATATCCATCAAAATATATTTATTAATTTAATACCATACTATTGAAGTTTCGATGTTTCCGTTAAACATTATAATTATTTCATAAAATCATCGTTTCACAAATAAATTGCATATTAAATTTCAAAAAATCCTTAAAATTAAGAGTGTATTATTTAACTAATTAGAAATCATAAATATTGTTCATGATTAGTAATTCACAAAATTTTGGTTACTTTGCTCAAAGTTCACTAACTATAACAGAGTATCAAAACAATTAGAATGCGATTCTGACTGGAGTAGTGAAAAAGATTCAGTCATTTCTCCTCATAACTTAACCAGATCAGAAGGAACGAGTGATATGAAACATAGCATTCATAGTGATGAAACATCCCTGAGCTTACAAGCAAGAGAATTTGCAATTTTGAAATTTTTCGCTAAAGAAGATTTGAATCATTTCAAACAAAATAGTTTTTAACACACGTGACAATGGTGACTTGGAAATTCATTTTCTGAAAACTAAAGGCAGAGAGAAGTCATTCGCGTTTCATGAAAAAGTGAATGGATCTAGCATTGGTGTAAAACTTGGAGATCTAGTATTTTAAGAAAAAATATAGATTTACACATGGCAAAATTTACACATAGATTTACACATGTTCCAAGAATAAGCCATGGCATTCATTCTTATTTTATTCCATAATACTATTAAGACATACTTACGGTTGACATTTTGCGCAACGATCAGTGGTCCTACAAAACATTAAATGAAGCTTTCTCATTAGATTTGTCGGTCAAAATCTTCTTTTTCCAATAACAAACAACTAAGGTATAGATTTCAGTGAACGCATACTAAAGATCAGTAGGGGAAAGTGGGGTCAATTGTAACAGGGTACGATTGTAACAGAGCAAAAATTTCGAGTGTCGGATTCTAGATTTGGTTCCTAGGTGGCGCACAAGGCGTATTTAATAAATCTACATGTACACCCTTGCTGGCAACTATTTTTATGCACTTTTGAAAGAGTTACATCACAAAAGATATTTTCACGCTACGTAAGTACTTTTTTTGGTATTAGAATATTATATTGTAACAAAGTAATTTTGTTTAAACAAATTAAAATTATTAACCAAATATGTAAGTGAACACCTTCATTAACATTTCAATAAGAAAGAATTAGTTTTGTTAATTAACTAGCAATGTGTGTAATAAATGACCCCTTAAAGTTAAAAGTTTAACCCTTTAGGTATCTGCTCATTATTATTTTTACTCCTAAAATATCACTACTATTTTGACCAATAAAAAAATATATCGCAACTATGATAATATGTATAATTAACTATGTTTTAGTTGAATTTATGAACTGTTACAATTGACCCCGTAAGTGGGGACAATTGTAACAAGTGCTCGGCTGTCAAAAATTGTTAATAACTTAATATAATAACATTTAAAATAAGGTATTTATTTTTTTTTTCTGGTAGAGGATAGTCTACTTTACTCGTCTGTCAATTAATACTAATAATATATTGCATTTTTTGTTAGTTAAAAATAATTAAGTAAAAAATTTTACAATTGACTCCACTCTCCCCTACCTATAAAAGAGCATATGCATGTTGTACATTGAGTGTGCCTTCAAAATTACTAAAAAAGAAATTTCGTATAGGGTACAAGATTTTATTTTATTTTATAACCGTCGTTGAACAGCCGACCCAACTTCATGGGTTTACGACTACTGACGTTCAACTCCGTAGCCTTGTAATTTTGAACTAATCCAGAAGGCAAGGAAACTCCTGGATCAGTACCCCCAGAGGTATTGATTTGTTGTGGGAACATGGAGGACTTTGAGACTCGACAGATTTAACGTGCATCAGTCACCATTTACTACACGGGGAGTCTTCGGCCGGCGAGAATCGAACCCACGACCTCTTGGATATGGGCCCAGCGCCCTACCGACCAGGCTATCCCGGCCCCTAGGGTACAAGATTATCAACTACCTCCACCAAAAGTTAACAAGTATGAAATTGACAGGAAAAAAGTGAAGTAAGAGCAAAATCAATTAAAAGATCTTTGGCCCTTATTCAACTTTTATATAATATGGCCCTAAAATTTGAAGCCTGCTTCTAAGTAGTTGATAAAAGAAAAGCAGGAAAGTGTTTTGAAACTTCTGATTCAGGCATATTATAGTTTACTAATGTTTAATTTCTCACCCGAGGGGAGCGTAAGTTGCTATCTTGAGTTAATTGCAGGAGAGGAGATCAAGAGAATGTGATTTATTTATTTCAATTTAAACAAATGAGATATTCTTTTCGATGTATATTTTACGTTGAATCGAATGGAACCAAATAAGGGTTGATAGCACAAATAGTTCAATAAATAAAAACTTCTTAATGTATAAAAAGTACAGTTTTGTACTTATACAAATTTGTAAGTCTGTCATTGCTATATAGACCAACTATTCTATGCATTTTTCATCGGTTTCTATAAATTGTTTCCGCAGAGTCCAACAAAATCAAAATTAAACCGTTAGATCTAATAATCTCCTTTGTGTGAAAGTGTGTAAGTCAAATATTACATTTTTCATTAATAAAACTTTCATCAGTCCTACCGACTTGGCTTTGCTCTGATTTGCTTCTGCGTTCAACATTACATTGGTTCAAAAATATCGCTCATCTGCTATAGTAATCTGAGTACAAAACTCTGCATTGCATACATATTGATTTTGAGTTTTTAGTTCTATCTTTTTGGATTTAATTTTAACCGATTCAGCATTTAAAAAAAACGAAATTAATAAATTAAATCGGGAATATTGCTTCAGTTGTCTAGATAAAAGTAAGTGAATTTCGCCCCCCCCCCTCCTCTGATTTCCATCAAGATGGCGACTAATATTCACCCCGGGAATCTTACTTACAATGGGGGGCCTTTAACGACTTGATCTATTTTCTGGAGATTTTCCTCTTGGTTGCAGTTGGTCGTTATTATAATGGTCATTATTATTATTATATCATTTACTTCTTTTAAAACTTGTTACCGGAATTATAAAAAAAAGAGAAAAAAAATCAAGTTTTTTTTTTCATTTAATAAAATGCCAAACAGAATGGAGGGTCGTTAAAAGCTCCTGGATTAGGAAATTAACCCCGAGAGAGGAGTCAAACATCAGTTAGTAATAGTAGACCTGGTACCAGTTGT